>NW_026575691.1:0-36086 GCF_028641065.1 Leucoraja erinaceus | reverse complement strand
TAATGGGCCTAACACCGAACCACGAGGCACACCACTAATCACAGGCCTCCAGTTCAAGAAGCAATCTTCCACCATAACCCTCTGCTTCATTCCATGAAGTCAATTTTCTATCCATAAGAGGTGAAATATTTAATTTTGCCTTGAATCGATGACACCATGGAGTGTATGAAGGGATAAGTTGTCATTCTAGATCGTCATCCGGGAAATACCAATGGAATTTATTTGGTTTCGAATGGAAATAGTCCTAATTCAATTGAAACGTTGTCCCGGTGCATGGAAAAATAACATATTACAGTCATCATTTATTACCGCCTGAATTTCTCTTCCGTTTATATATAAACCAGTATATGACAATGAAAACACACGCCAAATACCGGAGACACCAGTTTGTGCTCTCGCGTGTTTGCCTTAAACAGAATTGGTTCAAACTAATCTATGTCCTTATTCGACTTGGGTAGTGAATAATCATCGGTGCCCCGCTCCCTGCCATGGATGCCCTCCACCGAAAACGGTGTCTGAGACGGGCCGGGAAGATCATCAAAGACCCCTCCCACCCCAACCATGGACTGTTTGCCCTCCTCCCATCAGGGAGGCGGTAAAGGAGCCTCAGGTCACGTACTAGTAGGATGAGGAACAGCTTCTACAACAACACTATCACATTGCTGAACTCGGAGTCCCGCCGATAGATTTCTCCAGTCTCTCCGTCCTCTCATGGTTGATTTTTCTGTACTTTTAATTCTATATTGCAATATACCACGGACTGACGCTAAACTGCATTTCGTTGTACCCATACTTGTATTTGTGCAATGACATTAAAGTTGAATTGAATCGTTGCAGGCGCCAACAGCCGGAAATCAGATCCGTTTGACGTATTAATTTTATTTTCCTGCATTTTAACCGTCTTGGATTCTAGAATATTTCTCTCTTCCAATATGGCGCCTGCCTGCGGCGACTTTTGCAAAGGATCAGAACAGAAAAGACTTACCTACAACTCCCACCAACTCACCTGGATTAGGAAAACTGCAGAAATCGGCACCGTATCAGACAAGCTGCTTGGGCACCTCTACGCTCTTGCGATTTCGCGATCTCCCGCAGCTGCGAGGACCCCGGAATTTAAACGTTCCCACGCTCGCTGGAAAGCACCCGAGCCGACAGAGGAACGCAGGGACTGCACTTGGAAACTCCAGGATGACCTCCAGAGCCGATGGGGTCTTCCAGGAAAAACGGGGCTGGAGCTGCCGGCGTTGAGGGAACCTCGTTCGTAACGGAGATAGAGCTGCCGTCTGTGATGGAATCCCCGGTTCCAGCGCAGGTTCGCAGCAATAGCAGGTACAGTAAACACCATACTTCTTACCCTGAGGCATTTAACACCATAGCCAGGTATTGCAATAAAGCAAACCTCATGAAATCTCCCCCAAACTTCCATCAACAAATCTCCAGCTGCACTAGATGACCAAGCACCCTCGACCAATGCTACACAACCATCAAGGGTGCCTTACAAATTCTTAAGGGGTTGGACAGGCTAGATGCAGGAAGATTGCTCCCGATATTGGGGAAGTCCAGGACAAGGGGTCACAGCTTAAGTAAAAGGGGGAAATCCTTTAAAACCGAGATGAGAAAAACTTTTTTCACACAGAGAGTGGTGAATCTCTGGAACTCTCTGCCACAGAGGGTAGTCGAGGCCACAGTTCATTGGCTATATTTAAGAGGGAGTTAGATGTGGCCCTTGTGGCCAAGGGGATCAGAGGGTATGGAGGAAAGGCAGGTACGGGATACTGAGTTTGATGATCAGCCATGATCATATTGAATGGCGGTGCAGGCTCGAAGGGCCGAATGGCCTACTCCTGCACCTAATTTCTATGTTTCTATGTTTCTATCGCTCTATCCCTCGCCCTCACTTCGGTAAATCCAACCACACCGGAGCAGGCGATTGAAGAGGAACAACTCCGGGACTGTTTGGAGATTGTAGACTGGGCAATGATCAGGGATTCGGCAACGGACCTGCACGAACACGCCACAGTCGTTACAGACTTCATAGAGTAAAGTGTTGATGACGGCATCACTACAAACACCTTCCAAGTGTTTCCCAATCAAAGGCCTTGGATGAACTTGGAGATCCGCACTCTTCTGAAGACCAGACATCTGGCATTCAAGTCTGATGTTACAGTGGTCCACAAGAAGTCCAGATACGACATCGGTAAGGCCATCAAAAAGGACAACAGGGACTTCTGCTCCAAACTGGAGGACGAGACAGATGTTCGGCACTGTGGAGGGGCCTGAATGCAATTACCTTCTACAAGGCGAAACCAGGAAGGTAGCTTGAATGTCGGGGAAGCATCATTCCCTGACGAGCTCAATGCATGTTACGCACGCTTTGATTGGGAGAATACTGATGTGCCTTGTTGACCCCTCATTCGCTGTGATGGTATTTCATTCATAGTCACAGAGGCCGACGTCAGAAGATCCGTTAGAGCGGTGAACCCTCGGAAAGCGCCCGGTACTGATGGTATACCCGGTAGTGTTATAAAAAAAACCTGATCGGACCATCTGGCTGGAGTTCTTGCGGACATTTTCAAACTCTCACTTCTGAGGTCTGAGGTTTCCACCTGCTTTAAAGGGCATCAATTATACCGGTGCCCAAGAAGAGTAAGGTATCGTGCCTCAATGACTATCGACAAGTGGCACTAACGTCGGTGATGAAGTGTTTGAGAGGTTGATCGTGGCGCAAATCAGCTCCTACCTCGACAAAAAGCTGGGCCCACTGCAGTTCTCCTACCGTCGAAACGGATCAGCGGTGGATGCGATCTCGCTGACTCTCCACATCGCTCTAGAACACTTGGACAACAAAAACTCATATGTCAGGCTGTTCTTCATTGAGTACAGCTCGGCATTTAATACAATCACCCCCTCCACGCTGGTGACCAAACCCGCAGAACTGGGTCTCTGTGCATCCCTCTGCAATTGGATCCTTGACTTCCTCATTCACTGACCACTGTTCGTATTGGTGGAAATGTGTCAGGCTCGATAAATATCAGCACGGGTGCACCTCAAGGCTGCGTGTTCAGCCCCTTATACCCTATAATCATGACTGCGTAGCCGGTCATAGTGCATACTCCATCATACTCCCAGCTGTGGAATTCTCTCCCGCAGAAGGTAGTTGAGGCTAGTTCATTGGCTATATTTAAGAGGAAGTTAGATGTGGCGCTTGTGGCTAAAGGGATCAGAGGGTATGGAGAGAATGCAGGTGGGGGATACTGAGTTGGATGATCAGCCATGATCATATTGAATGGCGGTACAGGCTCGAAGGGCCGAACGGCCTCTACTCCTGCACCTATTGTCTATGTTTCTATGTTTCTATGTATTCATGCCTACTATGGTCTGGTTTGCGGAAGCAAAGCAAGGATGTCATTGTCCTATCAGGGACACGTGACAATAAATGCTCTTGAACGTGAACTTGATATTTCTGCCAGTGATAAGCAATGTCTTAGCAATTATTTTGAAACCATTAAATGCATGGCATATTTTCAGCTGCGCGCTTCACTCAAATCTAAATCATAAAGTCACATAATGTCTTCACAGCCCCGACTCCTACATGTCCTGCCATTGAACAAGGGCCTACAGACAACATTCGTTTCAACGTGCCCAGCATTCCGATTACCTGATCCAGGTGCTACCACTCATCGACGAATCTTAAACAGTCAAATCTGCCGCACAACACCCACGTTTCAAATGTCGTAGAAACTCTGTGGTAACCATGAGGTCTCAGGGAGCGCATTCCAACACTATCAGCACTACGTTTCCGGATTGAAACAGGGGCTCCGCAGTTATTTGCCAGCCCCTCTACAAGTTCCACCAATATGACGTTTATTTTCCAGTTTATTTAGCGGTTTCAGTGAGTTTATTCATTGCAAGTGAATAGTTGGGCTTCATGTGATTGGCAGGTATCCTGAAGTGTTCCATGTAAACGCGAGTTGAACAAGGTGAATGATCAAGTCCCCTGTATTTACGCGTTCGTTTTTGAAGAAGTAAGCAAAAGGTTGTTGAGGGCATAGCTGAGGACGGCGTGTATATGGATTTCAGCTAGGTATTTGCCAAGGTACGTGTGGTCGGCTGCTGGGAAAGGGTACATCGCATGGGATCCAAGGACAGCTAGCATAATGGATAGAAAATTAGTTTCGTGGGACGAACGAGGATGGTGTATTGCCCCCGTGGTTCCAGGGTCCAAGACGTCTGAAACCGACTTCAGAACATAGATTCATAGAGCGATACAGTGTGGAAATAGACTCTTCGGCCCAACTCGCCCACACCGGCCACCACCCACACCGTCCTAGTTACACTAGTCCCACTTGCCTGCGCTTTGTCCATATCCCTCCAAACATGTCATATTCATGTACCTGTTGAACTCTTTCTTAAACGATGGAATTGTCACAGTTCCACGCCCCCAGACACTTGAGCCTCTCTCCACACTAGTCCCCTGAACTATTAGAAGTTACACCTGCATTTAATCTGCTCCCCTAATTTCACACTTGGTATAAATGCCTGAGATAAGGTGTGCGTCAAGATTCGGTGCTGGGCCCATTGCTGTTTGTCATCTGTATAAAAGATCAGGATGGGAAAATACAAGGCTTGATTAGCAAGCTTACAGATGATGCTAAAGTGGGTGGCATTGTAGATAGTGAAGATGGTTGGATACAATTAAAGCTGGATCTTGATCGGTGGCGATCCTAGGCTGAGGAAAAGTTGATGGAAGTTAATACATAGAAGTGCGAGGTGTTGTGTGTTGGGCATTCTATTAAGAGCAGGGCCTCCACCGTGAATGACAGGGCTCTGTGGAGTTTTGAAAGGCAGAGGAATATTGGGGCATCAGCGCACATTTCCGTGAAACTGGCATAACAGGTAGATAGAGTGGTTAAGAAGGCTTTCGGCACATTGGCGGTAATCAGTCAGAGTATTTAGTATATTGATTCGGCGGTAATGTTACAGTTGTATAAGACTTTCGTGAAGCCCCATTTAGTGGGTAATGTTCAGTTTTCGTCACCCTGTTATAGGAGTGTTATTGTCCAGCTGGAAAGTGTGCAGAGGATATTTACGAACATGGTGCTTGGACTCAAGGGCCTGACCTACAAGAAGAGGTTGAGTAGTCGGGCACTTTAATCCTTGGAGCGCAGGAGGATGGGATGATCTCATAGAAGAGTACAAGATTATGAGATGAATTGATCGGGTAAATGCGCAGGGCACTTTGCACAGCGTAGGGGAATCGAGAACCAGAAAACATATGTTTAAAGTAAGGGGGAGAAATTCAATGGAAACCTGACAGATAACTTTTATATTAAAAGGATTATGGATATATTAAATGTGCTGCCGTAGGAAGTCGTTGAGGCAGGTACTATCATAAAGTGTATGAGTTTGCAGGCAGGTGGCCACTTGTGTGGATGGGACATGTTTGTCGGATTGAACATGTTGGGACGAGCTCCACGATTCTACGCTCTACGACTATCACTCTATGAATATGCCAATGGCCATGATTACCTGAACCTATCCGTTTCTCATCTGGGTCAAGACTTTATTTATACTACTGTTAAATATCCTGTTAATTCCCTCCGCTAATCCAGCATCCCGTGGGTGGTTGTGAATGTGAAGCTGCCGTTTCATCCTAACAAGATACAAGCTTCCGTCCCCCGCAGCATGCATTCCTCGGTTGGAGTCTAAATGAAGAGGGACTCCCCCATCCCGGTAATGTTTATTTTTCTAGGATCCATGGCACGTTTGCAACTGGGCTCCTGTACGGGAATGCCTCCACCCAGCGGATCAAGTGTTCAAAATTTACGAAACAGCACCTTTAATTTAGAGACAAGGGCAGGGTCTAGTAAAATGTACCTGCATATATGTGTAAACAGGCGATTATTGTTGACTTCAGGCAGACCAGAGGAGGCAGTCATACCCCCATCCATATAAACGGGACTGTGGTGGAGCGCGTCTCCAGCTATACATTCCTCGGAGTACATATCTCGGAGGATTTGTCCTGGTCCCTCAACACCTCCAAGCTGATCAAAAAGGCACAGCAGCTCCTTTACTTCCTGAGGAGGCTCAAGAAAGCCCACCTGTCCCCCCGGATCCTGATCAACTTTTACCGCTGTACCATAGAGAGTATCCTGACCACCTGCTTCACGGTATGGTACAGCAGCTGCACTGCTGCGGACAGGAAGGCACTACAACGGGCGGTGAAAACCGCGCAGCACATCATCGGTGCCCGCTCCCTGCCATGGATGCCCTCCACCGAAAACGGTGTCTGAGACGGGCTGGGAAGATTATCAAAGACCCCTCACACCCCAACCATGGACTGTTTGCCCTCCTCTCATCAGGGAGGCGGTACAGGAGCCTCAGGTCACGTAGTAGTAGGATGAGGAACAGCTTCTACAACAATACAATCACATTGTTGAACTCGGAGTCCCGCCGATAGATTTATCCGGTCCCTCCGGCCCCATTGTTTAATTATTCTGTATTTTTTGATTATTCTGTATCTTCTCTCTTTCTGTTTTTTTAAATTTCTTTATGTACAACTACTACGGACTGACGCAAAACTGCATTTCGTTGTACTCATACTTGTATTTGTGCCATGACATTACATATGAATTGAATTGAATTGAAATGCACACTCTCCCATCTGCACATCAGCTGTTCTACACTGCCATTAACTTGAAGGAGCCGCATTGTATTATGCAGAGATAGTAACATTATGTTCCCACTAAGTGTGATGGCTTCTAAGACTTACAACGGCATGCCACGCAGGCGAGAGCTTGAGCACATCAATGCACCCCAGCCACCACTGAATATTACTCAGTTGAACATTATACAACTGGCCACATTGCTTCCATGCTTGTGTGCTACTTTTGACGTAGAGCAACTTTATTCAAGATCACAGCACAAATGTAAGGGTGTCGGCAGATTTGTCAGCCCACAGCTTGTGATTTTAGCGGGCTTACGTGATATTTGCAGATTCCCAAATGTGCTCTCAGCATAGTGTGCTGAATTCGCGTTTCGTTCCCCTGGAAAGACCCTGAGGACTCTGTTCCCGTAATTAAATATACCCAATACTGTTTTATTTTTAACTGTTCTCTGTTATCAATTAGGGCCGGTTCAGAATACCCTGTTACATTTCCTTACTGTTAAAGGATCCACTTGCAAATGACTTTAATCCTATACCAGCAATGCCTAACACATGATGCGTACAGTTTTGGTCTCCAAATCTGAGGAAGGACATTATTGCCATAGAGAGAGTGCAGAGAAGGTTCACCAGACTGATTCCTGGGATGTCAGGACTGTCTTATGAAGAAAGACTGGATAGACTTGGTTTATACTCTCTAGAATTTAGGAGATTGAGAGGGGATCTTATAGAAACTTACAAAATTCTTAAGGGGTTGGACAGGCAAGATGCAGGAAGATTGTTCCCGATGTTGGGGAAGTCCAGGATAAGGGGTCACAGCTTAAGAATAAGGGGGAAATCCTTTAAAACCGAGATGAGAAGAACTTTTTTTCACACAGAGAGTGGTGTATCTCTGGAACTCTATGCCGCAGAGGGTAGTCGAGGCCAGTTCATTAACTATATTTAAGAGGGAGTTAGATGTGGCCCTTGTGGATAAGGGGATCAGAGGGTATGCAGAGAAGGCAGGTACGGGACACTGAGTTGGATGATCAGCCATGATCATATTGAATGGCGGTGCAGGCTCGAAGGGCCGAATGGCCTACTCCTGCACCTAATTTCTATATTTCTATGTTTCTATGATGCATTAAATATCTTCCACTCGCTGCTCGTCTGAAATAGAGAATAGTGTGTCTACTATTGCCATGCGCTGATGGGCAAATAGTGCACGACTCATAATACACTTACCCTTGGGATTAGTTGCTGTCCAGGCTAGGGACTCTTTCAATATATATATATATTTTTTAATTTCAGAATAATTACCTGAAAAGAATTTTGGATCGAACGAAATCGATTAGCGTGACGTATTGCATGAACGTGATGCATTGCAAATATTTTTTTATTCTGGGGAGAATTTAAAACAGCTATTGGATAAAATAATAAAATAAATGTGTAAATTGAAAATATGGTTTGATAGGAATAAAATTTCATTAAATTTGAGTAAAACTAAAATAATTTTATTTGGTAATTGCAGAATAAATAAACTAGTAAATATAAAGATAAATGCGGTGGAAGTTGAACGAGTGCATGGAAATAAATTTCTTGGGTAATTGACGATAAAATAAGCTGGAAATCACATATTAAACATGTAAAATTAAAATTGTCAAAAAGTATCTCTGTATTATACAAAGCCAAGCAGGCTCTGGATTACAAATCGCTCCGCATTCTTTATTGTTCATTAATCTTACCCTACTTAAATTATTGTGCAGAAGTCCGGGGCAATAACTATAAAAATTCGATACATTCATTAACCATGGTGCAAAAAAGAGCAATTCGTATTATACATAATGCCAAGTATCTGGGTCATACGAATCCATTATTTTTAGAGTCAAAATGATTAAAATTAGAAGATTTGGTTACATTCAAAACAGCTCAGATAATGTCTAGGGCCAAAAATAAAAATTTACCTGGAAACATTCAAAAAATATTTAACGAACGTGTGGGGGGTTACAATTTAAGAGGAATATTTAATTTTAAGAAACAAAGAGTCCGTACGACTAGAAAAACCTTTTGTATTTCGGTTTGTGGAGTAGGAGTGTGGAACAAATTGAACGAGGAATTAAAGCAATGTACAAACATGAATCATTTTAAAATGATATATAAAAAAATAATTTTCAAGGGGTACCGGGATGGAGGGGATGGTTGACAAGTGGGGGTTAATGTTTGTCTATTGCTTTACAATTGTTTACTTATGTTTGGTTACTTCATATATGAAGTTTGTATGTGTATAATAGTTGTATGTATATATATATATGTCTGTAGGTATTATGGGAAATTGCCTGGGGTAGTATTATTATTATTAATTAATTGATTTTTAAATATGGTAGAAGTGTTGGGGAAAAGGGGTGAGATTTAATAAGTTATTCCTTTTCGAGCGTGTACAGACACAGAGTTGGACATTGGAAATTTGCTTTTTGTTCTTTTCATTGCTTGTAAATATTGATTGTGATGTCCAATTGTTTGATAATTTCGATTTTGTTACTATTAATGTCTTTAATGTCTTTACTTGTCCGGAATAAATAAAATAAATAAATAAATAAATAAAACCTGCATATGGCTTCTCATCCGAAACATGCTGAATTTCAAGCACAATAAACATTTGCCTTCTTGGAGAGAGGAATCATTCCTGTTTATTTAAATTTTACAAGACAAACACTGGGAATACATCAATTCAAGCTGTTCCAAGAGAACTCAAAACTGAAAATCAGTAATTCAAAGATACACAAAATTGCTGGAGAAACTCAGCGGGTGCAGCAGCATCTATGGAGCGAAGGAAATAGGCGACGTTTCGGGCCGAAACCCTTCTTCAGACTGGGCTTAACATTCAAAGAGCTTGACAAAAATAATTACACCATTTGGAAATGCATTGTTGTTAACAAAAACATATCTATGAAACACCAATTCCGAAATATTCCTTTTCAAATTCCTAGAGAACGCTAATTATAATATTCTTAAATACCAATTAATTTCTGTAATTTTTAGTTCATGGTTTGGAGATGCAACGCGGAAACAGGTCCTTCAGTCCGCACCGAGCAGCGTTCCTTGCACATTAATATTATGCTACACACAATTGTGTGTCTGATCTGTCGTTGAATCTAGCTTGACGTTGTCGCCCTTGTAATCATTGTTCAGATCTGAAGAACACCTAACAAATCTTCGTCAACACGAGGTGCGATTCCGACACGTATCAGTTTATTCAAGAACTGAACAGTACATATTGGGAAACACTTTAAATGTAGTTCAAATTCAATTCAAAATGGAGTTTACTGACATTTTAACAACATATTTTTTAATAGCTCACGACACAATGGCTATATGAAGGTTTCATGTTCTTGAAATATGTCATCAGTGATCAAAGTTTCCTTGTAGTCTTTCATTCATGTTTTAGATCCGTCGGGGTAACCTCTAACATTCTGTTTCCTGATTCACCCGATTATCTGGCAAAGCGTGTCGTATGTTTCGCCAACTTGACCTAGTAATCTAATAATTTCCTAATATTATTAGATTACTTGAGTATAGAAGTTGGGATGTAATGTTAAAATTGTACAAGGCATTGGTGAGGCCAATTCTGGAGTATGGTGTACAATTTTGGTCGCCTAATTATAGGAAGGATGTCAACAAAATAGAGAGAGTACAGAGGAGATTTACTAGAATGTTGCCTGGGTTTCAGCAACTAAGTTACAGAGAAAGGTTGAACAAGTTAGGGCTTTATTCTTTGGAGCGCAGAAGGTTAAGGGGGGACTTGATAGAGGTTTTTAAAATGATGAGAGGGATAGACAGAGTTGACGTGGAAAAGCTTTTCCCACTGAGAGTAGGGAAGATTCAAACAAGGGGACATGACTTGAGAATTAAGGGACTGAAGTTTAGGGGTAACATGAGGGGGAACTTCTTTACTCAGAGAGTGGTAGCTGTGTGGAATGAGCTTCCAGTGAAGGTGGTGGAGGCAGGTTCGTTTTTATCATTTAAAAATAAATTGGATAGTTATATGGATGGGAAGGGAATGGAGGGTTATGGTCTGAGCGCAGGTATATGGGACTAGGGGAGATTATGTGTTCGGCACGGACTAGAAGGGTCGAGATGGCCTGTTTCCGTGCTGTAATTGTTATATGGTTATATGGTTATAAAATTGTTTACATATTAATATTGTTATATATTCTCCGAATTGACTTTTTAGTTACAATACGTTCACACTTATGACTATTTCCCCCACCTCACTTCTCTCCTTCATGATCAACATTTGCAGCTCCGAGTTCACATCGACATCCACTCCGAACCTTCTCATGTGAACAAGCTCAGGGAACTATCTCTGTGCTCACCCCTATGCAACTGGATCCTGAACCTGCTACTCAACAGACGACCATTAGTTCGAATTCACAACATGATTACATGCACCTCCACTAACCTCATCTACTGCATCCAGTGTTCCACATGTGGGCTCGCCAAGACCAAGTTTAGACACACAACCCTTATGCTGACATATACGTTCGATCTGTCAAGGCCTACAGGATCTTCCAGTGGCTAACCGTTGTAACTCTCCTTCCCATTACTACACCATACATTCCCGTCTTGAGCCTCCTCAATTAATAATATAATGTTCACTCAATAATCTGAACATTTGTAAAACGTAAATTACTCCATGCTCTATGACTCTCTGTCAGTAAATATATATCATCACATCTCCCCATAAAATCTTACCACTCAAACTCTCTTGTCCAGCAAAATCGCCACAATTTCTTTTTCTCATATTTGTTTTTTTTCGTTCCACAACTTACGGTCACCTGACAACAATATTGGACCGATTGTGACCATGGGCGGTAAGATTAAATATAATCATCCAATTAGGAACCGCTTTGTTGGAGGGCTCTTAATTTTGATCTGTCAAGGCTAATGGACCTTCCAGTGGCGACCCATTTTAACTCCCCTTCCAAATACCATAACATGCATTTCTGTCCTGAGCCTCCTGAATTAACATAGTGAGGCCACGCGCAGGTGGGGCAGCAACACCTCATGTTTCGTTTGACTACAACCCAGCGGTAAAACTTCCCCCCTCCATTTAAAGTCGGTTCACCAGTTCGCCGCTCACAACGACGAGTCCCTCTTGGGATCACACAGTCACTAGCCTTGGCCTTTCAAGGAAACACCGTGATTGAGATAATGTCTTACTGGCCCTGGTTTGTCCTGGTTTTGCTTGCTGATTGCAGCCCACCCACAATCAGTCAGCAGAAGGTTATTGACATGAAACATCTCCTGTACATATTCTCCGTCGATGCTGCCTAACCCGATGAGTTACTCCTGCACTAGGTCCTCTCCTCTGCCTGATCTTACCAGTTGGCTGCGGAATTTGCGCTTTCTCACGCTGTTAGATACTACTGTTCAATGTCCTGTTAATTCCCTCCGCTAATCCAGCATGCCGTGGGTGGTTGTGAATGTGAAGTTGCCGGCACCTCTATATTTCAATATTGACATGGGGCGCACACTGTAAATTCCCCCGAGTATCCTGCTGAATTTTGAATCGCGGGGGTGGTGGGGTTATGGAATATACGGAGAATGCAATTGATACCATATTAGTGTAGGTAGCAGGTTGATGATCGGCGTGGTCACGATGAGCGCAGAGGCTGTCAGCGTGCTGCATCTCTCTACAAATCTACGGTTCTAACCTATGAAGAAAGACTGAATAGACTTGGTTTATACTCTCTAGAATTTAGGAGATTGAGAGGGGATCTTATAGAAACCTACAAAATTCTTAAGGGGTTGGACAGGCTAAATGCAGGAAGATTGTTCCCGATGTTAGGGAAGTCCAGGACAAGGGGTCAAAGCTTAAGGATAAGGGGGGAATCCTTTAAAACCGAGATGAGAAGAACTTTTTTCACACAGAGAGTGGTGAATTTCTGGAACTCCCTGCCACAGAGGGTAGTTGAGGCCAGTTCATTGGCTATATTTAAGAGGGAGTTAGATGTGGCCCTTGTGGCTAAGGGTATCAGGGGGGTATGGAGAGAAGGCAGGTACGGGATACTGAGTTGGATGATCAGCCGTGATCATATTGAATAGTGGTGCAGGCTGGAAGGGCGGAATGGTCTACTCCTGCACCTAATTTCTATGTTTCTATGTTAACCATTGAGACTGTAATTTTCTCAGCCTTTATCCTTGTGCAGTGTTTAATTAATCTTGTCAGTCGAGTAAACGGATATATTAACACAGTCAAATACTGCTCTCTAAACTTCTTCTGTGTTACTGCATAGATGCACGTGTTTGTGCAACAACTAAGTATTTGCAGCATAAATCCTATTTCTGATACAAAGGAAGGAAGGAAAAAATCGGAATATCTCAAATTCCGCATTCGTTTCCATATTAAATAGAATGTAAATACCGCCCATAACAAAATGAAATTCCCGGAAATAATGAACAACAATATCATCGATTTCCTTCGATTCTCCATTTCGGGATCAGCACTTTTCTGATCCCGGAGTCTCCTGCGGGCTCTGCTGACCACCAAAATATGTCTGATCGTTAAAGTATTGAGCAGCAGAATCAACACAAACGGGACACAGGGGGTGAGGATATAATGAAGAAACTCAATCGTTGCCCAGGTAACTGAAAACATAACACGGACATCCATGTAGCAAAACCAGGGAGTATTCGCCAATGTGTACCAAGATGAGTACATGAAATACCAGTAAACATTTTTCACACTGCTCAGTACACTCACCGTGCCCAGAACCACAGTCGCTGTTTTGTCGGTGCAATATCTGTGCTTCAGCTTTTGGCAACAGATGGCAACAAATCGGTCAAATGTGAAGGCGACGGTGATCCACACAGAACAGTCGGTCACCGCGTAAAGCACGACGGCGTGGATATTACACAGGGGGATGAACTTCACAAAATACATTTCATGAGCAATCGGAATCATTCTCAATATCAGGTCAAAGATAATGACCAGTAGATCCGCCGCTGCCATGGCCACCAGGTAGCGAGTCACACTGCTGGAGAGACCACACTTTCCTCGACACAGGATCACAATTGTCACCAGGTTCACTGCGATGCAAAAAGATTAAACATATTACCAGCGCACGACGTGGTCCACATGAGTTACGCGTTGTGAACAAACACACACTACTTCGAAAGTTCAGCAGCAAATCCACCATTGCATCTGTGTGATTCTGAAAACAAAGATCAATGTTATGGGTCTCAACGAATAAGGATTAATAATACGATATGGGTAATACACTGTTGAATACAAACATCCACAGCAACGACATGATCATTTTGTCTTTAAGAAAGAACTGCAGATACAGGAAAAATAGAAGGTAACCAGAAATGCTGGAGAAACTCAGCGGGTGATGCAGCATCTATGGAGAGAAGGAAAAAGCGACGTTTCGGGTCGAGACGATTCTTCAGACCTTTTATTTTGCGTGAAAGCGCGTCGATCACCACAGACGCATGTTCTGTATCAGACACGAACCTGAGTTTAATTGGTGTGACTCAGATTGGCGCTTACCCGGCGGTTGGTAAGTATTAGCAATGTTACAAAATTTTGAGATTTAAAAAATCAAGTCTGCAATTTATCCCATCAGATAAAGCATAACAATAAGTTTAATTTGACACCTAATTCACTTTCATATCTCAAGTAATAAAAAAGTTATGGCCATTTTCATACTCGGAAATTAGCATCTTGTTCCCTATTGATTTTCTATGGACATAACAAAAAAAGCTGTGATCATGGACAGTCAAAAGCCCATAACCTTCTTAAAAATTAAGAGAACTGAATGACATTTTCAGTTATCATAGATTGAAACATTCTGAAACAAATATAATATAATCTTACTTGGATGACCTGAAATTAATGCATATAATTAGTTAGTCACCTAATTGTAGCTAATTTCAAACTTCAATTACTAGATCTAAACATCTATCCATTTCTTAATAAATGATTAACATTTTTAAATAGCCTAAGTGTCCAAATAATATTCACAAATAATTCACAATAAAACATGATTTTAAAATCTCATTTACATCAATTTATAGGCCAAATGGAAGGAATTTAGTGTTCAATTGCTGTAAATTAAAGTCCATTTTAAATCAGCTTTCTAGTGGGATCCTGTGAACGCGCTGGTTTAGAACGTTCACATTGCGCTGGATTTGTGCCCCAAATGCCCAGAAAAATACTGCGGGATATAAAGAGCCCAAAATGAACTACTCGCTATAGAAAACTTTATATAACTAAGTAACTAAGTATAAAACTTTATATTCTTAAGTAGCCCCTTTTAATGTAAAAATAAGGTACATACCTTTAATTGTTTGCTTTATAAAACCCTGGGGCTGCGAGAGGTCGCGGGTTTAGAGAGTGATTTTAAACTACTATAACTATTATACAAGGCCATAAAAACTAATAATACCTTTTGCGACGGGGTCTTTCAGCGATTTTTCGTTAATGATTTACTAGGCTGAACATTTTCGATTGGAACAGCCTAGTAAAAATCGGGTTTTAAACCCGCCCCCTCTAAACAGCGCCAAAATCGCGCACACGGGCTGGGGCAGATTCTCAATGACGATTCAGGTAGGTTTTGTAACATACCTATAAGTATCGATTAACTTCAATTTTGCAATTCACCCAGATGATGTCTGTCTTTGACATGGTAACTAACGGGAAGCTGTGATTACTGGTATCTTTAATCTTGGAGTAGAATTGTAATTGAGGAAAGAGTGGTGAGATATCAAATGAGCGCACGCATGTGAAGTCATACATTTATCATATATACAGGGATCTACGGCCGGTGCACCCTACATTAACACTGGAACGGTGGAACTGTCTGTTCAATGAACGTTTTGGAAATCAGTCAATTTAACTAAACGGCAACATTAAATTATATCTGGAACGCAGATTTTAATTCCACGTTAACCACAGAGATATTCAGTTGACGCAAAGAGGAGACGGGGATAATCTCGACAGAAACATGATTGGTTAATCATTCGCATGATGTCTGCAGTTCTACACTCGCTCCGCAATTTTCCTGCACTTGCTGTGATAATGTAAGTCAGGAAATCAACCAGTGAAGGGGTTCTGAAGAAGGGCTTCGGCCCGAAACGTCGCCTATTTCCTTCGCTCCATAGATGCTGCTGCACCCGCTAAGTTTCTCCAGCATTTCTGTGTACAATCAACCAGGGAAAGCGCACCAATATGAAACTCTGGCCATGCCAGTTGCCGCCGCCCTTACTTAACTCCTTTGACATTTTGCATTTCTTCTCTCCACTGTGACTTTCTGTGTTCCATCAATTTAGGTAGAACTAGACGACGGGAGGCAAGGGACCCTCTACAACGTCACTGTACACGAGGACAAACTGTGCAACCACCGGGAAGTTGCCGATCTCTCTTCGTGTCATCCCGTAAAATGCACTGATCAACGTGGCCGTAACGATAAGAACTACCCGCGCCTTAATAATCCGTCAGCAGAGTGCGATCACAGAACGGGAAATGGATATAATGAGTTTCGAGAGACTTACAGCCAGTTTCTCAAATATTCTAGCAGAAAAGAAATTTCTCCTTACTTACCGGGCACACCGAGAATAGCCAGGATGGGGTAGTATACCTTTTGGATCGCATATAGGACTCTAACAAACTTTATTGCATCCATCTCCTTGTCTCCTTAATCCTCCAATGACATTTAAGTTAATTCCTTATTTGATTGTGGAATGGCTCATTGCAAAGTTTCCCTTATTTGAAGGTAAGGGATGATCCCTGCGGGACCGTTGGGTGTCATTAGTTCAATGTTGATCATAGTACCTGAGCAAGCCTGAACAAAGAGTGTTGCATAATAATGTGGTCAATACCACGTGGTTATTCAGTTGAAGCTCCACAACGCTTTACAATTGTTCGGGCACATCGGAGAAAACAAATATTCACCGCATATGTATTGCCCCTCATAGTGAATCTGCAAACCGCTCACCCTCCACACCCAGCCGATTGCACTTTCCCTGTCAATGTAAAATCTAAACTAAAAATTAAACCAAATTAAAAATAAATTGGATAGTTATATGGATGGGAAGGGAATGGTCTGAGCGCAGGTATATGGGGCTAGGGGAGATTATGTGTTCGGCACGGACTAGAAGGGTCGAGATGGCCTGTTTCCGTGCTGTAATTGTTATATGGTTATATGGTTAAACGTCAATATCTACATGGAAAGTTGCGATACGAACCATCATTTTTGTTACAGCTTTGCTTTCGCCACCTATTTTTTACACGAAAAACTACCCGCATTAATAATAAGCGGCGCATTCAAGCTGTTCCTGGTGATTTTTCTGCCCAGCGACGCCCACGATTCCATCATCAGCGGTTCTTTAAATGCCCAGTCACTGATTTGCCTTTACTCAGCATTGACACTCGTTTACGGAGATTCATATACTTGGTCCGACTATATTGGTTTAGTTCAACGTGGTCTCCATCGATATTTGGAAATAATGTTTAACACTGACTGACTCACGAGATAATTCCATTAACTCCCAGCCAGTAGTGACTCATGGTCATAGTCATAGAGTGATACAGCGTAGAAACAGGCCCTTCGGCCCAACTTGCCCACAACGGCCAACATGTCCCCGCTCAACCTCCTACCTGTGCGAGATCTGTCCTGGCCACGTACCTTTCTAAATGTTTGTTAAACGTAATGATAGTCCATGCCTCAGCTATCTCCTATGGCAGGTTATCCAATACAGTTATCTTTTGTGTGAAAATGTACCCCTTAGTTTTTTATGAAATCGTTTTCCCTTCATTCACCTACTCTGGCAAAGATACTTTGTGCAACTTTACTATCTATTCGTCATTAATTTATACATCTCAATAAGAAACCACCCCATCCTCCCGCTCTCCAATGAAGAGTCTCATCCTACTCAACCTCTCCATATAGCTCACACCCTCTAGTCCTGGCAACATCCTTGTCAATCTTCTCAATACTCTTTCCAGCTTGGCAACATATTTCCCATAATATTATCCCCAGATCATAACAAATGCTCTAAATGCTGCCTCACCCACGACATATACATCTGCAACATGACCTCCCAACTTCTATAATTAGTTATCTGACTGATGAAGGCCAAAGTGCCAAAAACCTTTTCGACCACATTATCTACCTGCGACTGCACCCACATGAGCCATCAGGAACTACGCACCTGCACACCTAGATCCCTCAGCTCTTCAACCTTTCCCAGATATCTACCATTCACTTCCCTCAATGCAACACTTCAAATGTATCTGTATTAAATATCATCAACCATTCCGCAGCCCACCTGGTCAATCGATCAAGACAATCACACTTTGCTGGCTTTACATTGCACGAAAAGATATTCCCTTATCATGTATCTATACACTATAAGTGGGTCGATTATAGTCATGTATCATCATTCTACTGATTGGTTAGAACGCAACAGACGTTCTTCACTGTACTTCGGCACAGGTGACTATTGCCTGAACTAATCTGAAGATTCTGCTGCAACATTTCACAACATAGAAACATAGAAGCATAGAAATTAGGTGCAAGAGTAGGCCATTCGGCCCTTCGAGCCTGCACCGCCATTCAATATGATCCATGGCTGATCATCCAACTCAGTATGCCGTACCTGCCTTCTCTCCATACCCTCTGATCCCCTTAGCCACAAGGGCCACATTTAACTCCCTCTTAAATATAGCCAATGAATTGGCCTCAACTACCCTCTGTGGCAGAGAGTTCCAGAGATTCACCACTCTCTGTGTGAAAAAAAGTTCTTCGCATCTCGGTTTTAAAGGATTTCCCCCTTATCCTTAAGATGTGACCCCTTGTCCTGGACTTCACCAACATCGGGAACAATCTTCCTGCATCTAGCCTGTCCAACTCCTTAAGAATTTTGTAAGTTTCTATAAGATCCCCTCTCAATCTCCTAAATTCTAGAGAGTATAAACCAAGTCTATCCAGTCTTTCTTCATAAGACAGTCCTGACACCCCAGGAATCAGTCTGGTGAACCTTCTCTGCACTCTCTCTATGGCAATAATGTCCTTCCTCAGATTTGGAGACCAAACTGTACGCAATACTCCAGGTGTGGTCTCACCAAGACCCTGTACAACTGCATTAGAACCTCCCTGCTCCTATACTCAAATCATTTTGCTATGAAAGCCAACATACCATTCGCTTTCTTTACTGCCTGCTGCACCTGCATGCCTACCTTCAATGACTGGTGTACCATGACACCCAGGTCTCGCTGCATCTCCCCATTTCCCAATCGGCCACCATTTAGATAATAGACTGCTTTCCCGTTTTTGCCACCAAAATGGATAACCTCACATTTATCCACATTATACTGCATCTGCCAAACATTTGCCCACTCTCCCAGCCTATCCAAGTCACCTTGCAGTCTCCTAGCATCCTCCTCACAGCTAACACTGCCCCCCAGCTTAGTGTCATCCGCAAACTTGGAGATATTGCCTTCAATTCCCTCATCCAGATCATTAATATATATTGTAAATAGCTGGGGTCCCAGCACTGAGCCTTGCGGTACCCCACTAGTCACTGCCTGCCATTGTGAAAAGGACCTGTTTACTCCTACTCTTTGCTTCCTGTTTGCCAGACAGTTCTCTATCCACATCAATACTGAACTCCCAATGCCGTGTGCTTTAAGTTTGTATACTAATCTCTTATGTGGGACCTTGTGGAAAGCCTTCTGGAAGTCCAAGTACACCACATCCACCGGTTCTCCCCTATCCACGCTACTAGTTACATCCTCGAAAAATTCTATAAGATTCGTCAGACATGATTTACCTTTCGTAAATCCATGCTGACTTTGTCCAATGAATTCACCACTTTCCAAATGTGCTGCTATCCCATCTTTAATAACTGACTCTAGCAGTTTCCCCACTACCGATGTCAGACTAACTGGTCTGTAATTCCCCGTTTTCTCTCTCCCTCCCTTCTTAAAAAGTGGGGTTACGTTTGCTACCCGCCAATCCTCTGGAACTACTCCAGAATCTAAAGAGTTTTGAAAGATTATTACTAATGCATCCACTATTTCTGGAGCTACTTCCTTAAGTACTCTAGGATGCAGCCTATCTGGCCCAACCATTTTCACTATCTGTAAAACTTCCCACGTTTGCATCATCAGCAAACTTGCTAATCTTGCCATGTATGTTATCATCCAAATCATCGATATAGATGACAAAGAGTAATGGGCCTAACACCGAACCACGAGGCACACCACTAATCACAGGCCTCCAGTTCAAGAAGCAATCTTCCACCATAACCCTCTGCTTCATTCCATGAAGTCAATTTTCTATCCATAAGAGGTGAAATATTTAATTTTGCCTTGAATCGATGACACCATGGAGTGTATGAAGGGATAAGTTGTCATTCTAGATCGTCATCCGGGAAATACCAATGGAATTTATTTGGTTTCGAATGGAAATAGTCCTAATTCAATTGAAACGTTGTCCCGGTGCATGGAAAAATAACATATTACAGTCATCATTTATTACCGCCTGAATTTCTCTCTTCCGTTTATATATAAACCAGTATATGACAATGAAAACACAAGCCAAATACCGGAGACACCAGTTTGTGCTCTCGCGTGTTTGCCTTAAACAGAATTGGTTCAAACTAATCTATGTCCTTATTCGACTTGGGTAGTGAATAATCATCGGTGCCCCGCTCCCTGCCATGGATGCCCTCCACCGAAAACGGTGTCTGAGACGGGCCGGGAAGATCATCAAAGACCCCTCCCACCCCAACCATGGACTGTTTGCCCTCCTCCCATCAGGGAGGCGGTAAAGGAGCCTCAGGTCACGTACTAGTAGGATGAGGAACAGCTTCTACAACAACACTATCACATTGCTGAACTCTGAGTCCCGCCGATAGATTTCTCCAGTCTCTCCGTCCACGTGGTTGATTTTTCTGTACTTTTATTTCTATATTGCAATATGCTACGGACTGACGCTAAACTGCATTTCGTTGTACCCATACTTGTATTTGTGCAATGACATTAAAGTTGAATTGAATTGAATCGTTGCAGGCGCAAACAGCCGGAAATCAGATCCGTTTGACGTATTAATTTTATTTTCCTGCATTACCACTAACCGTCTTGGATTCTAGAATATTTCTCTCTTCCAATATGGCGCCTGCCTGCGGCGACTTTTGCAAAGGATCAGAACAGAAAAGGGTTACCTACAACTCCCACCAACTCACCTGGATTAGGAAAACTGCAGAAATCGGCACCGTATCAGACAAGCTGCTTGGGCACCTCTACGCTCTTGCGATTTCGCGATCTCCCGCAGCTGCGAGGACCCCGGAATTTAAACGTTCCCACGCTCGCTGGAAAGCACCCGAGCCGACAGAGGAACGCAGGGACTGCACCTGGAAACTCCAGGATAACCTCCAGAGCCGACGGGGTCTTCCAGGAAAAACGGGGCTGGAGCTGCCGGCGTTGAGGGAACCCCGTTCGTAACGGAGATAGAGCTGCCGTCTGTGATGGAATCCCCGGTTCCAGCCAGGTTCGCAGGTTCGCAGCAATAGCAGGTACAGTAAACACCATACTTCTTACCCTGAGGCATTTAACACCATAGCCAGGTATTGCAATAAAGCAAACCTCATGAAATCTCCCCCAAACTTCCATCAACAAATCTCCAGCTGCACTAGAGGACCAAGCACCCTCGACCAATGCTACACAACCATCAAGGATGCCTTACAAATTCTTAAGGGGTTGGACAGGCTAGATGCAGGAAGATTGCTCCCGATGTTAGGGAAGTCCAGGACAAGGGGTCACAGCTTAAGTATAAGGGGGAAATCCTTTAAAACCGAGATGAGAAGAACTTTTTTCACACAGAGAGTGGTGAATCTCTGGAACTCTCTGCCACAGAGGGTAGTCGAGGCCACAGTTCATTGGCTATATTTAAGAGGGAGTTAGATGTGGCCCTTGTGGCCAAGGGGATCAGAGGGTATGGAGAGAAGGCAGGTACGGGATACTGAGTTGGATGATCAGCCATGATCATATTGAATGGCGGGTGCAGGCTCGAAGGGCCGAATGGCCTACTCCTGCACCTAATTTCTATGTTTCTATGTTTCTATCGCTCTATCCCTCGCCCTCACTTCGGTAAATCCAACCACACCGGAGCAGGCGATTGAAGAGGAACAACTCCGGGACTGTTTGGAGATTGTAGACTGGGCAATGATCAGGGATTCGGCAACGGACCTGCACGGACACGCCACAGTCGTTACAGACTTCATAGAGTAAAGTGTTGATGACGACATTACTACAAACACCTTCCAAGTGTCTCCCAATCAAAGGCCTTGGATGAACTTGGAGATCCGCACTCTTCTGAAGACCAGACATCTGGCATTCAAGTCTGATGTTACAGTGGTCCACAAGAAGTCCAGATACGACATCGGTAAGGCCATCAAAAAGGACAACAGGGACTTCTGCTCCAAACTGGAGGACGAGACAGATGTTCGGCACTGTGGAGGGGCCTGAATGCAATTACCTTCTACAAGGCGAAACCAGGAGGTAGCTTGAATGTCGGGGAAGCATCATTCCCTGACGAGCTCAATGCATGTTACGCACGCTTTGATTGGGCGAACACTGATGTGCCTTCTTGAGCCCTCATTCGCTGTGATGGTATTTCATTCATAGTCACAGAGGCCGACGTCAGAAGATCCGTTAGAGCGGTGAACCCTCGGAAAGCGCCCGGTACTGATGGTATACCCGGTAGTGTTAAAAAAAAACCTGATCGGACCATCTGGCTGGAGTTCTTGCGGACATTTTCAACCTCTCACTTCTGAGGTCTGAGGTTTCCACCTGCTTTAAAGGGCATCAATTATACCGGTGCCCAAGAAGAGCAAGGTGACGTGCCTCAATGACTATCGACAAGTGGCACTAACGTCGGTGATGAAGTGTTTGAGAGGTTGATCGTGGCGCAAATCAGCTCCTACCTCGACAAAAAGCTGGACCCACTGCAGTTCTCCTACCGCCAAAACGGATCAGCGGTGGGTGCGATCTCGCTGGCTCTCCACATCGCTCTAGAACACTTGGACAACAAAAACTCATATGTCAGGCTGTTCTTCATTGAGTACAGCTCGGCATTTAATACAATCACCCCCTCCACGCTGGTGACCAAACCCGCAGAACTGGGTCTCTGTGCATCCCTCTGCAATTGGATCCTTGACTTCCTCATTCACTGACCACTGTTCGTATTGGTGGAAATGTGTCAGGCTCGATAAATATCAGCACGGGTGCACCTCAAGGATGCGTGTTCAGCCCCTTATACCCTATAATCATGACTGCGTAGTCGGCCATAGTGCATACTCCATCATACTCCCAGCTGTGGAATTCTCTCCCGCAGAAGATAGTTGAGGCTAGTTCATTGGCTATATTTAAGAGGAAGTTAGATGTGGCGCTTGTGGCTAAAGGGATCAGAGGGTATGGAGAGAAGGCAGGTGCGGGATACTGAGTTGGATGATCAGCCATGATCATATTGAATGGCGGTACAGGCTCGAAAGGCCGAACGGCCTCTACTCCTGCACCTATTGTCTATGTTTCTATGTTTCTATGTATTCATGCCTACTATGGTCTGGTTTGCGGAAGCAAAGCAAGGATGTCATTGTCCTATCAGGGACACGTGACAATAAATGCTCTTGAACTTGAGCTTGCTATTTCTGCTAGTGATAAGCAATGTCTTAGCAATTATTTTTAAACCATTTATTCCATGGCATATTTTCAGCTGCGCGCTTCACTCAAATCTAAATCATAAAGTCACATAATGTCTTCACAGCCCCGACTCCTACATGTCCTGCCATTGAACAAGGGCCTACAGACAACATTCGTTTCAACGTGCCCAGCATTCCGATTACCTGATCCAGGTGCTACCACTCATCGACGAATCTTAAACAGTCAAATCTGCCGCACAACACCCACGTTTCAAATGTCGTAGGAAATCTGTGGTAACCATGAGGTCTCAGGGAGCGCATTCCAACACTATCAGCACTACGTTTCCGGATTGAAACAGGGGCTCCGCAGTTTTTTGCCAGCCCCTCTACAAGTTCCACCAATATGACGTTTATTTTCCAGTTCATTTAGCGGTTTCAGTGAGTTTATTCATTGCAAGTGAATAGTTGGGCTTCATGTGATTGGCACGTATCCTGAAGTGTTCCATGTAATCGAGAGTTGAACAAGGTGAATGATCAAGTCCCCTGTATTTACGCGTTCGTTTTTGAAGAAGTAAGCGAAAGGTTGTTGAGGGCATAGCTGAGGACGGCGTATATGTGGATTTCAGCTAGGTATTTGCCAAGGTACGTGTGGTCGGCTGCTGGGAAAGGCTACATCGCATGGGATCCAAGGACAGCTTGCATAATGTAAAGAAAATTAGTTTCGTGGAACGAACGAGGATGGTGTATTGCCTCCGTGGTTCCAGGGTCCAAGACGTCTGAAACCGACTTCAGAACATAGATTCATAGAGCGATACAGTGTGGAAATAGACTCTTCGGCGCAACTCGCCCACACCGGCCACAGCCCACACCGGCCACCACCCACACCGTCCTAGTTACACTAGTCCCACTTGCCTGCGCTTTGTCCATATCCCTCCAAACATGTCCTATTCATGGACCTGTCGAAATCTTTCTTAAACGATGGAATTGTCACACGTTCCACGCCCCCAGACACTTGAGCCTCTCTCCACACTAGTCCCCTGAACTATTAGAAGTTACACCTGCATTTAATCTGCTCCCCTAATTTCACACTTGGTATAAATACCTGAGAGAAGGTGTGCGTCTAGATTCGGTGCTGGGCCCATTGCTGTTTGTCATCTGTATAAAAGATCAGGATGGGAAAATACAAGGCTTGATTAGCAAGCTTACAGGTGATGCTAAAGTGGGTGGCATTGTAGATAGTGAAGATGGTTGGATACAATTAAAGCTGGATCTTGATCGGTGGCGATCCTAGGCTGAGGAAAAGTTGATGGAAGTTAATACATCGAAGTGCGAGGTGTTGTGTGTTGGGCATTCTATTAAGAGCAGGGCCTCCACCGTGAATGACAGGGCTCTGTGGAGTTTTGAAAGGCAGAGGAATATTGGGGCATCAGCGCACATTTCCGTGAAACTGGCATAACAGGTAGATAGTGTGGTTAAGAAGGCTTTCGGCACATTGGCGGTAATCAGTCAGAGTATTTAGTATATTGATTCGGCGGTAATGTTACAGTTGTATAAAACTTTCGTGAAGCCCTATTTAGTGGGTAATGTTCAGTTTTCGTCACCCTGTTATAGGAGTGTTATTGTCCAGCTGGAAAGTGTGCAGAGGATATTTACGAACATGGTGCTTGGACTCAAGGGCCTGAGCTACAAGAAGAGGTTGAGTAGTCGAGCACTTTAATCCTTGGAGCGCAGGAGGATGGGATGATCTCATAGAAGTGTACAAGATTATGAGAGGAATTGATCGGGTAAATGCGCAGGGCATTTTGCACAGCGTAGGGGAATCGAGAACCAGAAAACATATGTTTAAAGTAAGGGGGAGACATTCAATGGAAACCTGACAGATAACTTTTATATTCAAAGGATTATGGATATATTAAATGTGCTGCCGTAGGAAGTCGTTGAGGCAGGTACTATCATAAAGTGTATGAGTTTGCAGGCAGGTGGCCACTTGTGTGGAAGGGATATGTTTGTCGTTTTGAACATGTTGGGACGAGCTCCACGATTCTACGCTCTACGACTATCACTCTATGAATATGCCAATGGCCATGATTACCTGAACCTATCCGTTTCTCATCTGGGTCAAGAATTTATTTATAACCATATAACCATATAACAATTACAGCACGGAAACAGGCCATCTCGGCCCTACAAGTCCATGCCGAACAATTTTTTTCCCCCTTAGTCCCACCTGCCTGCACTCGTACCATAACCCTCCATTCCTCATCCATATGCCTATCCAATTTATTTTTAAATGATACCAATGAACCTCCTCCACCACTTCCACTGGGAGCTCATTCCACACCGCCACCACTCTCTGCGTAAAGAAGTCCCCCCTCATATTACCCCTAAACATCTGTCCCTTAATTCTGAAGTCATGTCCTCTTGTTTGAGTGGGTTACTACTGTTAAATGTCCTGTTAATTCCCTCCGCTAATCCAGCATCCCGTGGGTGGTTGTGAATGTGAAACTGCCGTTTCATCCTAACAAGATACAAGCTTCCGTCCCCCGCAGCATGCATTCCTCGGTTGGAGGCTAAATGAAGAGGGACTCCCCCATCCCGGTAATGTTTATTTTTCTAGGATCCATGGCACGTTTGCAACTGGGCTCCTGTACGGGAATGCCTCCACCCAGCGGATCAAGTGTTCAAAATTTACGAAACAGCACTTTTAATTTAGAGACAAGGGCAAGATACAGTAAAATGTACCTGCATATATCTGTAAACAGGCGATTATTGTTGACTTCAGGCAGACCAGAGGAGGCAGTCATACCCCCATCCATATAAATGGGTCTGTGGTGGAGCGCGTCTCCAGCTATACATTCCTCGGAGTACATATCTCGGAGGATTTGTCCTGGTCCCTCAACACCTCCAAGCTGATCAAAAAGGCACAGCAGCGCCTTTACTTCCTGAGGAGGCTCAAGAAAGCCCACCTGTCCCCCCGGATCCTGACCAACGTTTACCGCTGTACCATAGAGAGTATCCTGACCACCTGCTTCACGGTATGGTACAGCAGCTGCACTGCTGCGGACAGGAAGGCACTACAACGGGTGGTGAAAACCGCTCAGCACATCATCGGTGCACCGCTCCCTACCATGGATGCCCTCCACCGAAAACGGTGTCCGAGACGGGCTGGGAAGATCATCAAAGACCCCTCACACCCCAACCATGGACTGTTTGCCCTCCTCCCCTCAGGGGGGCGGTACAGGAGCCTCAGGTCACGTACTAGTAGGATGAGGAACAGCTTCCACAACAATACAATCACATTGTTGAACTCGGAGTCCCGCCGATAGATTTCTCCGGTCCCTCCGTCCCCATTGTTTAATTATTCTGTATTTTTTGATTATTCTGTATCTTCTCTCTTTCTATTTTTTTTTTTTTAAATTTCTTTATGTACAACTACTACGGACTGACGCAAAACTGCATTTCGTTGTACTCATACTTGTATTTGTGCGAGGACATTAAAGTTGAATTGAATTGAATTGAAATGCACACTCTCCCATCTACACATCAGCTGTTCTACACTGCTATTAACTTGAAGGAGCCGCATTGTATTATGCAGAGATAGTAACATTATGTTCCCACTAAGTGTGATGGCTTCTAAGACTTACAACGGCATGTCACGCAGGCGAGAGCTTGAGCACATCAATGCACCCCAGCCACCACTGAATATTACTCAGTTGAACATTATTCAACTGGCCACATTGCTTCCATGCTTGTGTGCTACTTTTGACGTAGAGCAACTTTATTCAAGATCACAGCATAAATGGAAGGGTGTCGGCAGATTTGTCAGCCCAGAGCTTGTGATTTTAGCGGGCTTACTTGATATTTGCAGATTCCCAAATGTGCTCTCAGCATGGTGTGCTGAATTCGCGTTTCGTTCCACCGGAAAGACCCTGAGGACTCTGTTCCCGTAATTAAATATACCCAATACTGTTTTATTGTTAACTGTTCGCTGTTATCTATTAGGGCCGGTTCAGAATACCTTGTTACATTTCCTTACTGTTAAAGGATCCACTTGCAAATGACTTTAATCCTATACCAACAATGCCTAACACATGATGCGTACAGTTTTGGTCTCCAAATCTGAGGAAGGACATTATTGCCATAGAGAGAGTGCAGAGAAGGTTCACCAGACTGATTCCTGGGATATCAGGACTGTCTTATGAAGAAACACTGGATAGACTTGGTTTATACTCTCTAGAATTTAGGAGATTGAGAGGGGATCTTATAGAAACTTACAAAATTCTTAAGGGGTTGGACAGGCTAGATGCAGGAAGATTGCTCCCGATGTTGGGGAAGTCCAGGACAAGGGGTCACAGCTTAAGGATAAGGGGGGAAATCCTTTAAAACCGAGATGAGAAGAACTTTTTTTCACACAGAGAGTGGTGAATCTCTGGAACTCTCTGCCGCAGAGGGTAGTCGAGGCCAGTTCATTGACTATATTTAAGAGGGAGCTAGATGTGGCCCTTGTGGCTAAGGGGGTCAGAGGGTATGGAGAGAAGGCAGGTACGGGATACTGAGTTGGATGATCAGCCATGATCATATTGAATGGCGGTGCAGGCTCGAAGGGCCGAATGGCCTACTCCTGCACCTAATTTACATGTTTCGATGTTTCTACGATGCATTAAATATCTTCCACTCGCTGCTCGTCTGAAATAGAGAATACTGTGTCTACTATTGCCATGCGCTGATGGGCAAATAGTGCACGACTCATAATACACTTACATAGAAATTAGGTGCAGGCGTAGGCCATTCGGCCCTTCGAGCCTGCACCGCCATTCAATATGATCATGGCTGATCATCAGGGATTAGTTGCTGTCCGGGCTAGGGACTCTTTCAATATATATATATATATTTATTTCAGAATAATTACCTGAAAAGAGTTTTGGATCGAACGAAATCGATTAGCGTGATGTATTGCAAGAACCTGCATATGGTTCTCATCCGACACATGCTGAATTTCAAGCACAATAAACATTTGCCTTCTTGGAGAGAGGAGTCATTCCTGTTTATTTAAATTTTACAAGACAAACACTGGGAATACATCAATTCATGCTGTTCCAAGAGAACTCAAAACTGAAAATCAGTAACTCAAAGATACACAACATTGCTGGAGAAACTCAGCGGGTGCAGCAGCATCTATGGAGCGAAGGAAATAGGCGACGTTTCGGGCCGAAACCCTTCTTCCGACTGGGTTTAACATTCAAAGCGCTTGACAAAAATAATTACACCATTTGGAAATGCATTGTTGTTAACAAAAACATATCTATGAAACACCAATTCCGAAATATTCCTTTTCAAATTCCTAGAGAACGCTAATTATAATATTCTTAAATACCAATTAATTTCTGTAATTTTTAGTTCATGGTTTGGAGATGCAACGCGGAAACAGGTCCTTAAGTCCGCACCGAGCAGCGTTCCTTGCACATTAATATTATGCTACACACAATTGTGTGTCTGATTTGTCGTTGAATCGAGCTTCACGTTGTCGCCCTCGTAATCATTGTTCAGATCTGAAGAACACCTAACAAATCTTCATCAACACGAGGTGCGATTCCGACACGTATCAGTTTATACAAGAACTGAACAGTACATATTGGGAAACACTTTAAATGTAGTTCAAATTCAATTCAAAATGGAGTTTACTGACATTTTAACAACATATTTTTTAATAGCTCACGACACAATGACTATATGAAGGTTTCATGTTCTTGAAATATGTCATCAGTGATCAAAGTTTCCTTGTAGTCTTTCATTCATGTTTTAGATCCGTCGGGGTAACCTCTAACATTCTGTTTCCTGATTCACCCGATTATTTGGCAAAGCGTGTCGTATGTTTCGCCAACTTGACCTAGTAATCTAATAATTTCCTAATATTATTAGATTACTTGAGTATAGAAGTTGGGATGTAATGTTAAAATTGTACAAGGCATTGGTGAGGCCAATTCTGGAGT
Source organism: Leucoraja erinaceus (assembly GCF_028641065.1). Lineage (NCBI taxonomy): Eukaryota > Metazoa > Chordata > Chondrichthyes > Rajiformes > Rajidae > Leucoraja > Leucoraja erinaceus. The sequence goes on along the minus strand of NW_026575691.1, from coordinate 6,749 downwards.
ATGTTGTACAATTTTCGTCGCCTAATTATAGGAAGGATGTCAACAAAATAGAGAGAGTACAGAGGAGATTTACTAGAATGTTGCCTGGGTTTCAGCAACTAAGTTACAGAGAAAGGTTGAACAAGTTATGGGCTTTATTCTTTGGAGCGCAGAAGGTTAAGGGGGGACTTGATAGAGGTTTTTAAAATGATGAGAGGGATAGACAGAGTTGACGTGGAAAAGCTTTTCCCACTGAGAGTAGGGAAGATTCAAACAAGGGGACATGACTTGAGAATTAAGGGACTGAAGTTTAGGGGTAACACGAGGGGGAACTTCTTTACTCAGAGAGTGGTAGCTGTGTGGAATGAGCTTCCAGTGAAGGTGGTGGAGGCAGGTTCGTTTTTATCATTTAAAAATAAATTGGATAGTTATATGGATGGGAAGGGAATGGAGGGTTATGGACTGAGCGCAGGTATATGGGACTAGGGGAGATTATGTGTTCGGCACGGACTAGAAGGGTCGAGATGGCCTGTTTCCGTGCTGTAATTGTTATATGGTTATATGGTTATAAAATTGTTTATATATTAATATTGTTATATATTCTCCGAATTGACTTTTCAGTTACAATACGTTCACACTTATGACTATTTCCCCCACCTCACTTCTCTCCTTCATGGCCAACATTTGCAGCTCCGAGTTCGCATCGACATCCCCTCCGAACCTTCTCATGTGAACAAGCTCAGGGAACTATCTCTGTGCTCACCCCTATGCAACTGGATCCTGAACCTGCTACTCAACAGACGACCATTAGTTCGAATTCACAACATGATTACATGCACCTCCACTAAACTCATCTACTGCATCCAGTGTTCCACATGTGGGCTCGCCAAGACCAAGTTTAGACACACAATCCTTATGCTGACATATGCGTTCGATCTGTCAAGGCCCACAGGATCTTCCAGTGGCTAACCGTTGTAACTCTCCTTCCCATTACTACACCATACATTCCCGTCTTGAGCCTCCTCAATTAATAATATAATGTTCACTCAATAATCTGAACATTTGTAAAACGTAAATTACTCCATGCTCTATGACTCTCTGTCAGTAAATACGTGTCATCACATCTCCCCATAAAATCTTACCACTCAAACTCTCTTGTCCAGCAAAATCGCCACAATTTCTTTTTCTCATATTTGTTCTTTTTCGTTCCACAACTTACGGTCACCTGACAACAATATTGGACCGATTGTGACCATGGGTGGTAAGATTAAATATAATCATCCAATTAGGAACCACTTTGTTGGAGGACTCATAATTTTGATCTGTCAAGGCTAATGGACCTTCCAGTGGCGACCCATTTTAACTCCCCTTCCAAATACCATAACATGCATTTCTGTCCTGAGCCTCCTGAATTAACATAGTGAGGCCACGCGCAGGTGGGGCAGCAACACCTCATGTTTCGTTTGACTATAACCCAGCGGTAAAACTTCCCCCCTCCATTTAAAGTCGGTTCACCAGTTCGCCGCTCACAACGACGTGTCCCTCTTGGGATCACACAGTCACTAGCCTTGGCCTTTCAAGGAAACACCCTGATTGAAGTAATGTCTTACTTGCCCTGGTTTGTCCTGGTTTTGCTTGCTGATTGCAGCCCACCCACAATCAGTCAACAGAAGGTTATTGACATGAAACATCTCCTGTACATATTCTCCGTCGATGCTGCCTAACCCGATGAGTTACTCCTGCACTAGGTCCTCTCCTCTGCCTGATCTTACCAGTTGGCTGCGGAATTTGCGCTTTCTCACGCTGCTAAATACTACTGTTCAATGTCCTGTGAATTACCTCTGCTAATCCAGCACGCCGTGGGTGGTTGTGAATGTGAAGTTGCCGGCATCTCTATATTTCAATATACGGGATAGTGAGTTGGATGATCACCCATGATCATATTGAATGGCGGTACAGGCTGGAAGGGCCGAATGGCCTACTCCTGCACCTAATTTCTATGTTTCTATGTTAACCATTGAGACTGTAATTTTCTCAGCCTTTATCCTTGTGCAGTGTTTAATTAATCTTGTCAGTCGAGTAAACGGATATATTAACACAGTCAAATACTGCTCTCTAAACTTCTTCTGTGTTACTGCATAGATGCACGTGTTTGTGCAACAACTAAGTATTTGCAGCATAAATCCGATTTCTGATACAAAGGAAGGAAGGAAAAAATCGGAATATCTCAAATTCCGCATTCGTTTCCATATTAAATAGAATGTAAATACCGCCCATAACAAAATGAAATTCCCGGAAATAATGAACAACAATATCATCGATTTCCTTCGATTCTCCATTTCGGGGTCAGCACTTTTCTGATCCCGGAGTCTCCTGCGGGCTCTGCTGACCACCAAAATATGTCTGATCGTTAAAGTATTGAGCAGCAGAATCAACACAAACGGGACACAGGGGGTGAGGATATAATGAAGAAACTCAATCGTTGCCCAGGTAACTGAAAACATAACACGGACATCCATGTAGCAAAACCAGGGAGTATTCGCCAATGTGTACCAAGATGAGTACATGAAATACCAGTAAACATTTTTCACACTGCTCAGTACACTCACCGTGCCCAGAACCACAGTCGCTGTTTTGTCGGTGCAATATCTGTGCTTCAGCTTTTGGCAACAGATGGCAACAAATCGGTCAAATGTGAAGGCGACGGTGATCCACACAGAACAGTCGGTCACCGCGTAAAGCACGACGGCGTGGATATTACACAGGGGGATGAACTGCACAACATACATTTGATGAGCAATCGGAATCATTCTCAATATCAGGTCAAAGATAATGACCAGTAGATCCGCCGCTGCCATGGCCACCAGGTAGCGAGTCACACTGCTGGAGAGACCACACTTTCCTCGACACAGGATCACAATTGTCACCAGGTTCACTGTGATGCAAAAAGAATCAACATATTACCAGCGCACGATGTGGTCCACATGAGTTACGCGTTGTGAACAAACACACACTACTTCGAAAGTTCAGCAGCAAATCCACCATTGCATCTGTGTGATTCTGAAAACAAAGATCAATGTTATGGGTCTCAACGAATAAGAATTAATAATACGATATCGGTAATACACTGTTGAATATAAACATCCACAGCAACGACATGATCATTTTGTGTTTAAGAAAGAACTGCAGATACAGGAAAAATAGAAGGTAACCAGAAATGCTGGAGAAACTCAGCGGGTGATGCAGCATCTATGGAGAGAAGGAAAAAGCGACGTTTCGGGTCGAGACGATTCTTCAGACCTTTTATTTTGCGTGAAAGCGCGTCGATCACCACAGACGCATGTTCTGTATCAGACACGAACCTGAGTTTAATTGGTGTGACTCAGATTGGCGCTTACCCGGCGGTTGGTAAGTATTAGCAATGTTACAAAATTTTGAGATTTAAAAAATCAAGTCTGCAATTTATCCCATCAGATAAAGCATAAAAAGAAGTTTAATTTGACACCTAATTCACTTTCATATCTCAAGTATTTAAAAAGTTATGGCCATGTTCATACTCGGAAATTAGCATCTTGTTCCCTATTGATTTTCTATGGACATTACAAAAAAGCTGTGATCATGGACAGTCAAAAGCCCATAACCTTCTTAAAAATTAAGAGAACTGAATGAAATTTTCAGTTATCATAGACTGAACCATTCTGAAACAAATATAAGATAATCTTACTTGGATGACCTGAAATTAAAGCATATAATTAGTTAGTCACCTAATTGTAGCTAATTTCAAACTTCAATTACTAGATCTAAACATCTATTCATTTCTTAATAAATGATTAACATTTTTAAATAGCCTAAGTGTCCAAATAATACTCACAAATAATTCACAATAAAACATGATTTAAAAATCTCATTTACATCAATTTATAGGCCAAATGGAAGGAATTTAGTGTTCAATTGCTGTAAATTAAAGTCCATTTTAAATCAGCTTTCTAGTGGGTTCCTGTGAACGCGCTGGTTTAGAACGTTCACATTGCGCTGGATTTGTGCCCCAAATGCCCAGAAAAATACTGCGGGATATAAAGAGCCCAAAATGAACGACTCGCTATAGAAAACTTTATATAACAGGGTTCTTAAGTAGCCCCTTTTAATGTAAAAATAAGGTACATACCTTTAATTGTTTGCTTTATAAAACCCTGGGGCTGCGAGAGGTCGCGGGTTTAGAGAGTGATTTTAAACTACTATAACTATTATACAAGGCCATAAAAACTAATAATACCTTTTGCGACGGGGTCTTTCAGCGATTTATCGTTAATGATTTACTAGGCTGAACATTTTCGATTGGAACAGCCTAGTAAAAATTGCGTTTTAAACCCGCCCCCTCTAAACAGCGCCAAAATCGCGCACACGGGCTGGGGCAGATTCTCAATGACGATTCAGGTAGGTTTTGTAACATACCTATAAGTATTGATTAACTTCAATTTTGCAATTCACCCAGATGATGTCTGTCTTTGACATGGTAACTAACGGGAAGCTGTGATTACTGGTATCTTTAATCTTGGAGTAGAATTGTAATTGAGGAAAGAGTGGTGAGATATCAAATGAGCGCACGCATGTGAAGTCATACATTTATCATATATAGAGGGATCTACGGCCGGTGCACCCTACATTAACACTGGAACGGTGGAACTGTCTGTTCAATGAACGTTTTGGAAATCAGTCAATTTAACTAAACGGCAAAATTAAATTATATCTGGAACGCAGATTTTAATTCCACGTTAACCACCGAGATATTCAGTTGACGCAAAGAGGAGACGGGGATAATCTCGACAGAAACATGATTGGTTAATCATTCGCATGATGTCTGCAGTTCTACACTCGCTCCGCAATTTTCCTGCACTTGTTGTGATAATGTAAGTCAGGAAATCAACCAGTGAAGGGTTTCTGAAGAAGGGCTTCGGCCCGAAACGTCGCCCATTTCCTTCGCTCCATAGATGCTGCTGCACCCGTAAGTTTCTCCAGCATTTTTGTGTACAATCAACCAGGGAAAGCGCACCAATATGAAACTCTGGCCATGCCAGTTGCCGCCGCCCTTACTTAACTCCTTTGACATTTTGCATTTCTTCTCTCCACTGTGAGTTTCTGTGTTCCATCAATTTAGGTAGAACTAGACAACGGGAGGCAAGGGACCCTCTACAACGTCACTGTACACGAGGACAAACTGTGCAACCACCGGGAAGTAGCCGATCTCTCTTCGTGTCATCCCGTAGAATGCACTGATCAACGTGGCCGTAACGATAAGAACTACCCGCGCCTTAATAATCCGTCAGCAGAGTGCGATCACAGAACGGAAAATGGATATAATGAGTTTCGAGAGACTTACAGCCAGTTTCTCAAATATTCTAGCAGAAAAGAAATTTCTCCTTACTTACCGGGCACACCGAGAATAGCCAGGATGGGGTAGTATACCTTTTGGATCGCATATAGGACTCTAACAAACTTTATTGCATCCATCTCCTTGTCGCCTTAATCCTCCAATGACATTTAAGTTAATTCCGTATTTGATTGTGGAATGGCTCATTGCAAAGTTTCCCTTATTTGAAGGTAAGGGATGATCCCTGCGGGACCGTTGGGTGTCATTAGTTCAATGTTGATCATAGTACCTGAGCAAGCCTGAACAAAGAGTGTTGCATAATAATGTGGTCAATACCACGTGGTTATTCAGTTGAAGCTCCACAACGCTTTACAATTGTTCGGGCACATCGGAGAAAACAAATATTCACCGCATATGTATTGCCCCTCATAGTGAATCTGCAAACCGCTCACCCTCCACACCCAGCCGATTGCACTTTCCCTGTCAATGTAAAATCTAAACTAAAAATTAAACCAAATTAAAATTAAATTGGATAGTTATATGGATGGGAAGGGAATGGTCTGAGCGCAGGTATATGGGGCTAGGGGAGATTATGTGTTCGGCACGGACTAGAAGGGTCGAGATGGCCTGTTTCCGTGCTGTAATTGTTATATGGTTATATGGTTAAACGTCAATATCTACATGGAAAGTTGCGATACGAACCATCATTTTTGTTACAGCTTTGCTTTCGCCACCTATTTTTTACACGAAAAACTATCCGCATTAATAATAAGCGGCGCAATCAAGCTGTTCCTGGTGATTTTTCTGCCCAGCGACGCCCACGATTCCATCATCAGCGGTTCTTTAAATGCCCAGTCACTGATTTGCCTTTACTCAGCATTGACACTCGTTTACGGAGATTCATATACTTGGTCCGACTATATTGGTTTAGTTCAACGTGGTCTCCATCGATATTTGGAAATAATGTTTAACACTGACTGACTCACGAGATAATTCCATCAAGTCCCAGCCAGTAGTGACTCATAGTCATAGTCATAGAGTGATACAGCGTAGAACCAGGCCCTTCGGCCCAACTTGCCCACAACGGCCAACATGTCCCCGCTCAACCTCCTACCTGTGCGAGATCTGTCCTGGCCACGTACCTTTCTAAATGTTTGTTAAACGTAATGATAGTCCATGCCTCAGCTATCTCCTATGGCAGGTTATCCAATACAGTTATCTTTTGTGTGAAAATGTACCCCTTAGTTTTTTATGAAATCGTTTTCCCTTCATTCACCTACTCTGGCAAAGATACTTTGTGCAACTTTACTATCTATTCGTCATTAATTTATACATCTCAATAAGAAACCACCCCATCCTCCCGCTCTCCAATGAAGAGTCTCATCCTACTCAACCTCTCCAT
>NW_026575690.1:0-36105 GCF_028641065.1 Leucoraja erinaceus | reverse complement strand
CTCACCTCCACCCCCACCCCCCTTGCTCCTCTCCTCCTCACCGCCTCTCCCTACCCCTCACTTGCCTGCCCCCTCACCCTCCCCCGATTAATCAAGCATAATTTCCCCTTCGTAAATCCATCCTGTTGCTGCTATCCAAATGTGCCGCTATTTCATCTTTTATAATTGACTCCAGCATCTTCCCCATCACCGATGTCAGGCTAACTGGTCTATAATTACCTGTTTTCTCTCCCCTTCCTTTCTTAAAAAAGTGGGATAACATTAGCTACCCTCCAATCCACAAGAACTGATCCTGAATCTATAGAACGTTGGAAAATGATCACCAATGATTACATAACGACCTACTTCTCACCATTGACTCTGGCGACTGTGCAATCCTGTTCCTTCTCGACCTCAGCGCTGCATTCGACACAGTCAACCATACCATCCTAATTGACCGTCTCCGGTACGGGGTTGGTATTGATGGCACTGCCCTGAGCTGGTTCGTCTCCTATCTCAAAGGTAGGAGTTTCTCTACTAACATAGGTAACTCTTTCTCCTCCCCAGCTAGCCTCTGCTGTGGGGTTCCATAAGTTTCCATCCTTGGCTCCATTATCTTCTCCCTATATATGCTCGCCTTAGGCCAAGTCATTCACAGGCACTGCATTTCCTTCCACTGCTATGCAGACGATACACAACTCTATCTCCCCCTGAAGCCCAACAAACAATCAAATCTTCTCAGCTTTAGCCACTGCCTCAAGGATATAAAGTTTTGGATTGCCCAGAACTTCCTCCAACTAAACGAGAGTAAGTCTGAGGTCATCCTACCCGGCCCCTTGGAATCCATCAAAACGATAGCAGGCAGCCTTGGTAGCCTTACCCCATTACTCAAACCTCACGTCAAAAACCTTGGCGTGATATTTGACTCCGCGTTGAAATTTGAAAAACAAGTCAAAGCCGTGGTAAAAGCTAGCTTCTTCCAGCTTCGAACGATAGCAAAAATAAAACCTTTCCTCCAATTTGACGACCTCGAAAAGATCATCCACTCATTTATCTACTCCCGCCTCGATTACTGCAACTCCCATTACACTGGCATCAGCCAATCATCCCTGTCCCGCCTGCAACTGGTCCAAAACGCCGCAGCGAGACACCTGACGGGCACCCGAAAAAGGGACCACATCACCCCGATTCTGGCCTCTCTCCACTGGCTCCCTGCGCGGTTCCCAATCAATTTCAAGCTCCTTCTTTTTGTTTACAAAACACTTAATGGGCTCGCCCCCACCTACATCAAAAATCTGCTTACCCACCACACAACCTCCAGGTCCCTCAGATCGGCCGACTTGGGGTTACTGACTATCCCGCGGTCTAGGCATAAGCTCAGGGGTAGACCGTGCTTTTGTGGTTGCAGCACCTAGACTATGGAACAGCATCCCTCTTCCCATCAGAACTGTCCCCTCCATCGGCTACTTTGATTCTAGACTTAAAACCTATTTCTGCTCTCAAGCCTTTCTTGAGGTCCTCTGAGTGAGCGCTGTATGTATTTATATATGTATTGTTGATCTATGTACCACTGTTTGTAGTAAGTTTGTACCTGCACTAATGTAAAGCACTTTGGTCAACGAGAGTTGTTTTTAAATGTGCTATAGAAATAAAATTGACTTGAATGCATCCACGATTTCTAGAGCCACTTCCTGAAGTACCCTGGGATGTAGACCATCAGGCACTGGGAATTTATCAGCCTTCAGTCCCATCAGTCTAACCCAACACCATTTCCTGCCCAATGTCAATTTCCTTTAGTTCCTCCGTCACCCTAGGTCCTTTGGCCACTAGTACATCTGGGAGATTGTTTGTGTTTTCCTTAGTGAAGACGGATCCAAAGGACCTGTTCGACTCGTCTGCCATTTCCTTGTTCCCCATAATAAATTTACCCGTTTCTGTCAAGAGACGCACATTTGTCTTAACTAATTTTTTCCTCTTCACTTACCTCAAGATGCTTTTACTATCCTGCTTTATATTCTTGGCTAGCTTACCTTCGTACCCCATCTTTTCTCCTCGTATTGCCTTTATAGTTATCTTCAGTTGCTCTTTAAACATTACCCAATCCTCTTGCTTCCCGCTCATCTTTGCTACGTTGTACTTCTCTTTTATTTTTATACTGTCCCTGACTTCCCTTGTCAGCCACGGTCGCCCCTTACTGCCCTTGGAATCTTTCTTTCTCTTTGGAATGAACTGATCCTACACCTTCTGTATTATTCCCAGAAAATCCTGCCATTGTTGTTCCACTGCCATCCCTGCTAGTGTATCTTTCCAGTCAACTTTGGTCAGCTCCTCCCTCATGGCTCCATAATCCCCTTTGCTCAACTGTAATACTGACACTTCCGATTTACCCTTCTCCCTCTCCAATTGTAAATTAAACTTGACCATCTTATGGTCACTACCTCCTAATGGCTCCTTTACCTCGAGTTCCCTTATCAAATCCGGTTCATTACACAACACTAAATCCAGAATTGCGTTCTCCCTGGTAGGCTCCAATACACGCAGCTCGAAGAATCCATCACGGAGGCACTCCACAAACTCCCTTTCTTGGGGTCTAGTACCAACCTGATTTTCCCAGTCTACCTGCATGTTGAAATCTCCCGTAACAACCACAGCAATAGACAATAGGTGCAGGAGTAAGCCATTCGGCCCTTCGAGCTAGCACCGCCATTCAATGTGATCATGGCTGATCATCCCCAATCAGTACCCCGTTCCTGCCTTCTCCCCATATCCTCTGACTCCGCTATTTTTAAGAGCCCTATCTAGCTCTCTCTTGAAAGCATCCAGAGAACCTGCCTCCACCACCCTCTGAAGCAGAGAATTCCACAGACTCACCAATCTCTGTGAGAAAAGGTGTTTCCTCGTCTCCGTTCTAAATGGCTTATTCCTTATTCACAAACTGTGGCCCCTGGTTGTGGACTCCCCCAACATCGGGAACATGTTTCCTGCCTCTAGCGTGTCCAAGCCCTAAACAATCTTATATGTTTCAATGAGATCCCCTTCTGAGCTTCACATTGATTCCGATTTCACTTGGCGATACTTTCCTACCCCTTCCTCAGCTTTCTGCCCCGTTAATTCTGGTGTCTTTATTAACTTTTCCTGTATTCGCTTTCCCTTTAACTCCATCCTTGTATCCTTGCACCGCGGTCTCCTGCCGCCAGGAGGTGCTACTGTTGGAGGACCAGAGCCGCTGCACCGCGATCATGAACATCGGGAACATGTTTCGTGCCTCTAGCGTGTCCAAGCCCTAAACAATATTATATGTTTCAATGAGATCCCCTTCTGAACTCCAGAGTGTACAAGCCCAGCTGCTCCATTCTCTCAGCATATGACAGTCCCGCCATTCCGGGAAATAACCTTGTAAACCTACGCTACATTCCCTCAATAGCAAGAATGTTCTTCCTCAAATTAAGGGACCAAAATTGCACACAATACTCCAGGTGTGGTCTCACTTGGGCTCTGTACAACTGCAGAAGGATCTCTTTGCTCCTATATTCGATTCCTCTTGTTATAAAGGCCAACATGCCATTCGCTTTCTTTACCGCCTGCTGTACCTGCATGCTTACTTTCATAGACTGATGTACAAAGACCCCCAGATCCCGTTGTACTTCCCCTTTTCCCAACTTGACGCCATTTAGATAGTATGTTTAAGAAGGAACTGCAGATGCTGAAAAATCAAAGGTACACAAAAAAGCTGGAGAAACTCAGCGGGTGCAGCAGCATTTATGGAGCGAAGGAAATAGGCAACGTTTCAGGCCGAAACCCTTCTGCAGACTGATGGGGGTGGGGGGAAGAAAGGAAAAAGGAGGAGGAGCCTGAAGGCTGGGGGATGGGAGGAGACAGCAGAAGGGCTGAGGAAGGGGAGGAGACAACAAGGACTAACAAAATTGGGAGAATCCAAATGTTCATGCCCCCAGGATGCAGACTACCCAAGCAGAATATGAGGTGCTGTTCCTCCAATTTCCGGTGTTGCTCGCTCTGGCCATGGAGGAAACCCAGGACAGAGAGGTCGGATATGGAGTGGGAGGGGGAGTTGAAGTGCTGAGCCACCGGGAGGTCAGGTTGGTTATTGCGGACCGAGAGGAGGTGTTCGGCGAAACGATCACCCAACCATCGCTTGGTCTCACCGATATAGATCTGCTGACACCTAGAGCAGCGGATGCAATAGATGAGGTTGGAGGAGGTGCAGGTGAACCTCTGTCGCACCTGGAACGACTGCTTGGGTCCTTGAATGGAGTCGAGGGGGGAGGTAAAGGGACAAGTGTTGCATCTCTTGTGGGTGCAAGGGAAAGTGCCCGGGGAGGGGGTGGTACGGGAGGGAAGGGAAGAATTGACAAGGGAGTTACGGAGGGAGCGGTCTTTGCGGAAGGCAGACATGGGGGGGAGATGGGAAGATGTGGCGAGTGGTGGGGTCACGTTGGAGGTGGCAAAACTGTCGGAGGATTACTTGTTGTATGTGACGGCTAGTGGGGTGAAAGGTGAGGACTAGGGGGACTCTGCCTTTGTTGCAAGTGGAGGGATGGGGAGAGAGAGCAGTGTTGCGGGGTATGGAAGAGACCCTGGTGCGTGCCTCATCTATGGTGGAGGAGGGGAAACCCCCGTTCCCTGAGAGACATGAGTAGGGTAGAGGGGAGATGCCTCTGGATGGCAGGAGAGGTGGAGGGGAGCGTGGTGGGATGGGGAGGAACCCCCCATTCCCTGAGGCTAGGAGACGAGAACCTGGGGACTCTGCCTTTGTTGGAGAGGGGATGGGGGACTCTATGCCCTGGGAGAGGAACGGTGCCTGGACATCTATGACAAAGGAAGAATGAGAACATTTCAGATGCCCTGGTGTGGAACGCCTCATCCTGGGAGCAGATGCGGCGTAGACGAAGGAATTGGGAGTAGGGGATGGAGTCCTTACAGGAAGCAGGGTGGGAAGAAGTGTAGTCCAGATAGCCATGGAAGTCAGTAGGTTTATAGTGGAAATCTGCCTTCCTGTTTTTGGTACCAAAGTGGATAACGTCACATTTATCCACATTAAACTTCATCTGCCATGCAGCTGCCCACTCCCCCCACCTGTCCAGGTCATCCTGCATTTTCATAGCATCCTCCTCACAGTTCACACTGCCAGTCAGTTACTTTGAATCCCTTCATCTAAATCATTGATGTATATTGTAAATTGGTGCGGTCCCAGCACCGAGCCTTACGATACCCCACTGGTCACTGCCTGCCATTCTGAAAAGGACCCATTAATCCTTACTCTTTGTTTCCTGTCTGCCAACCACTTCTCTATCCATGTCAGCACTCTACCCTCAATACCATGTGCCCTAATTTTGCCCACTAATCTCCTATGTGCGACCTTATCAAATGCTTTCTGAAAGTCCAGGTACACTACATCCACTGGCTCTCCCTTGTCGATTTTCCTAGTTACATCTTCAAAAGATTCCAGAAGATTAGTCAAGCATGATTTCCCCTTCGTAAATCCATGCTGACTCGGACCGATCCTGTTACTGCTATCCAAATGTTCGGCTATCTCATCTTTTATAATTGACTCCAGCATCTTCCCCACCACTGATGTCATGCTAACTGGTCTATAATTCCCTGTTTTCTCTCTCCCGCCTTTCTTAAAATGTGGGATAACATTAGCTACCCTAAAATCCACAGGAACTGATCCTGAGTCTATAGAACATTGGAAAATTATCACCAATGCATCCACAATTTCTAGAGCCACTTCCTGAAGTACCCTGCTGTACTTCCTTATGTACAGCATTACTTTTGCTACATGCCAATTTTAAATCTTGATTCAGCTTGCACCCTGTATCCAGGCTACTGTTTGGGGGCCTGTAGATAAGTCCCATTAGGGTCGTTTTACCCTTACAATTCCTTAGTTCTATCCATACTGACTCCAGTTCTCCTGTTTCGATGTCACCCCTCGTAAGGGACTGAATTTCATTCCTCACCAACAGAGCAACCCCACCCCCTCTGCCCACCTGTCTGTCTTTACGATAGGATGTTTAACTCCTGAATATTCAGTTCCCAGCCCTGGCCCTCTTGCAGCCATGTCTCTGTAATTCCCACAACATCATATTTGTCAATCTCTAACTGAGCCTCAAGCTCGTCCACTTTATTCCATATAATTCGTGCATTCGTTATTCCTCTCACCTTTCACATTGATTCCGATTTCACTTGGCCATTATTTCCTACCCCTTCCTCAGCTTCTGCCCCGTTAATTCTGGTGTCTTTATTAACTTTATTCCCAGTATTCGCTTTCCCTTTAACTCCATCCCTGTATCCTTGCACCGCGGTCTCCCACCGCCAGGGGCCGCTACTATTGGAGGAGGATCAGATGCGCTGCACCGCGGTCTCCCGCCGCCAGGTGGCGCTACTATTGGAGGACCAGAGGAGCTGCACCGCGGTCTCCCGCCGCCAGGTGGCGATACTATTGGAGGACCAGGAGCTGCACCGCGGTCTCCCGCCGCCAGGTGGCGCTACTATTGGAGGACCAGAGCGTCTGCACCGCGACCGCCCGCCGCGAGGGGGCGCTACTGTTGGAGGACCAGAGCCGCTGCACCACGGTCTCCAGCCGCCAGTAGGCGCTATTGTTGGAGGACCAGAGACGCTGCACCGCGACCTCCCACCTGAGCTCCCGCTGCTCCTCCCGTCGGCCGCGGCTGCCCCGCCTCACGTGAGCAGATGACGTCACCGACCCGCCTCACGTGATCAGACCCACGGCCCCGCCCACCGCCGCTGATCACCGCGACCTATAGGTCGAGCCGTCGCCCCGCCCCTCGGACAGACAGACAGCGCCGTCCGCCAATCGGAGCCGCCCGCCCCGCCCATCGCCACGGCCCCGCCCCCGTGGTCCCTACACCACGTGTAGGGGGGGAGGGGAAACATCACAGCAGCTGATGACGGCCGGCGGGGTTGGAGCGGGACAGACACACAGACAAACCAACCAACCCAAAGCCGCAGCTTCACTCACTCATTTGTGGCGAGAGGAACATAGTTCACATCTCAGGTCAACAACTTTTCATGAGAACTGGGAAAAAGTGAGGCCATTCGGCCCTTCGAGCCTGCACCGCCATTCAATATGATCATGGCTGATCATCCAACTCAGTATCCCGTACCTGCCTTCTCTCCATACCCCCTGATCCCCTTAGCCACAAGGGCCACATCTAACTCCCTCTTAAATATAGCCAATGAACTGGCCTCAACTACCCTCTGTGGCAGAGAGTTCCAGAGATTCACCACTCTCTGTGTGAAAAAAAGTTCTCCTCATCTCGGTTTTAAAGGATTTCCCCCTTATCCTTAAGCTGTGACCCCTTGTCCTGGACTTCCCCAACATCGGGAACAATCTTCCTGCATCTAGCCTGTCCAACCCCTTAAGAATTTTGTAAGTTTCTATAAGATCCCCTCTCAATCTCCTAAATTCTAGAGAGTATAAACCAAGTCTATCCAGTCTTTCTTCATAAGACAGTCCTGACATCCCAGGAATCAGTCTGGTGAACCTTCTCTGCACTCCCTCTATGGCAATAATGTCCTTCCTCAGATTTGGAGACCAAAACTGCACGCAATACTCCAGGTGTGGTCTCACCAAGACCCTGTACAACTGCAGTAGAACCTCCCTGCTCCTATACTCAAATCCTCTTGCTATGAAAGCCAACATACCATTTGCTTTCTTTACTGCCCGCTGCACCTGCATGCCTCCCTTCAATGACTGGTGTACCATGCCACCCAGGCCTCGCTGCATCCCCCCCCCCGTTCCCAATCGGCCACCATTTAGATAATAATCTGCTTTCCCGTTTTTGCCACCAAAATGGATAACCTCACATTTATCCACATTATACTGCATCTGCCAAACATTTGCCCACTCACCCAGCCTATCCAAGTCACCTTGCAGTCTCCTAGCATCCTCCTCACACCTAACACTGCCCCCCAGCTTAGTGTCATCCGCAAACTTGGAGATATTGCCTTCAATTCCCTCATCCAGATCATTAATATATATTGTAAATAGCTGGGGTCCCAGTACTGAGCCTTGCGGTACCCCACTAGTCACTGCCTGCCATTGTGAAAAGGACCCGTTTACTCCTACTCTTTGCTTCCTGTTTGCCAGCCAGTTCTCTATCCACATTAATACTGAACCCCCAATGCCATGTGCTTTTAGTTTGTATACTAATCTCTTATGTGGGACCTTGTCAAAAGCCTTCTGGAAGTCCAGATACACCACATCCACTGGTTCTCCCCTATCCACGCTACTAGTTACATCCTCGAAAAATTTCTATAAGATTCGTCAGACATGATTTACCTTTCGTAAATCCATGCTGACTTTGTCCAATGATTTCACCACTTTCCAAATGTGCTGCTATCCCATCTTTAATAACTGACTCTAGCAGTTTCCCCACTACCGATGTTAGACTAACTGGTCTGTAATTCCCCGTTTTCTCTCTCCCTCCCTTCTTAAAAAGTGGGGTTACGTTTGCTACCCGCCAATCCTCTGGAACTACTCCAGAATCTAAAGAGTTTTGAAAGATTATTACTAATGCATCCACTATTTCTGGAGCTACTTCCTTAAGTACTCTGGGATGCAGCCTATCTGGCCCTGGGGATTTATCGGCCTTTAATCCATTCAATTTACCCAACACCACTTCCCGACTAACCTGGATTTCACTCAATTCCTCCACCTCCTTTGACCCGCGGGCCCCTGCTATTTCCGGCAGATCATTTTTCCAGTTGTGATGAAATGTAATGAAATCAAAAATAAGTCTCTTGGTTAGAAACCCTGGTTGGGAACAAATAAATTGCAGCATAAATGCTGTTCAGTTCTCCACAATGGAGGGCACAATTAGCTTTCTATATGTGTGGATGGTAGGAATTGAAAGAAATCAATGTTAGGATTAATGACATAGTGCTTGGAGATTATGGCGATAGAAGCAGGACATCTCTGAAGTTTGGTGATCTACTTCCAGTGGACTAAAGGAATTTGATATGATAAATTATTTGGCTGCAGGAACAAACTGAAACACCTCCAATAATCTATATTCTATCCTATGGGGAGAAGGCAGGAAGGGGATACTGATTGTGGATGATCAACCATGATCACAGTGAATGGTGGTGCAGGCTCAAAGGGCCAAATGACCTGCTCCTGCACCATTCAGGTAATTGTTGTATGACATCGTCTATTGTCTATAAAATGGAATTCAGAAAATGAAACAATGCATTGTTGCCAAGAGATGGTCTGTAATGTTCCGTTGCTGTGGTAGCATTGGGTCAGTTCAAGAACCTGATGGGACAGTAGCTTTTTTCGAACTGGGAGTGTGGGACATTTACACTTCTGTGGCTACTGTCCGATGGTAACAGTGAGAAGAGAGCACGGCTTATCCCATTTCAGCTATTGGTTGAGCAGACTTAACCTGAACAACTTGGTATTCTTTACATCTTTATATTCTGAGACCTTTCCTGTAAAAGATCTTTCACGGGGAAGTGTTGCGACTATCCGCAGAAACTGCGTGCCTTTGTAATCAATTCCCCTCGCAGTAGACAATAGCCTTCTTTGTCATCAGGAGGCTAAATTCAATCTGGAAATTGTCCGCTTGGGGAAAGATCATCAAATATTTTTATAAATTGTGACATTTGGATTGATACAGGTATTGTAATTTTCTTTTCCACTTACCTTGTATAATACTGATAATATACATAAGCAAAAAAATACAGCCATTAGAACACCCGCGCTCAGTGACTCCTCCCTCCAGTCAATCACGAGGGTTCGATTACCCAGAACCACCACCGGGTGTCGCTACACTATGTTATTCCCCTTTTTCAAACACTCCCTACACATTAGTGGCAATTTTATGGAGGCTATTTACGGTAACCTAAAAAGCTGCATGTGTTTGGGATGTGGGAGGAAACTGGAACACCCGGAGGAAACCCACACAGTCACTCAAACTCCACAGAACCCAATGTCCGTATGGAACCAAGGTCTCTGGTGCTGTGAGGTAGTAGCTCTACCGGCTGCGCCATTGTGCTGCTCATTTTATGAGTGCAAATTCCATTGTTTTCTTTGTTTTGAGTTTTAGTTACTTTGAGAATAGAGCAGGATTTGCTTTTGAGTCAGTTTATAGACACATATCCTGCGAGAATTGCCAATCCAGTGATAAGGAAGTGCTACACTGTCTGAGGTGCCAATTCTGGATGAACTAGAGGCCTAATCTGTCGTCTTACGTTCAGTGATACTATTTGATGAATACCGGGGATTTTTGATGCCTAATACTTAAACAGGAACCAACTTCACCAGAATATTTTATCTGGTTATTGGGGGAACTTTGCCAAGTCCAAATCAGCTGGTTTGTTTTCATGTATCCTAGCAGTGACAATAATTCAAAATTACTGGAATGCTGAAAAATGGAAAGTGCTCATGGAAAAAGCAATTTGTTTGTGTCCTTGCACATGGAAATGGAAATGGGATGAAATACAGATAAGTCCAATATCGGCAAAGGAAATCTATATAGAACTTTGGCCATACTTGTAGAATTAAATAACAGCTGATAGGAGGTGCTGTAAGGCTCAAGTTTGCAATTGGATATCAAGCTGTGTTCTACTTTTGTGCAGTGCAGGATGGCAAACTTTCTTCACAAATAGGGCCAGTTTTAGCAACAGTCGTTGTAAATAAGCTGATCAACTGTGGCACTGTTATGGAATATGATGTTAAACTAATTACATTGAGATGCAACTTTAATCTGTGTCTTAACTTTTAATTTGCTGTTTTTGCACCATTTTGTGACAAGATAGGGGGTGTTGTGGATAATGAAGAGGATTTCCAAAGTCTACAGAGTGATTTAGGCCATTTGGAAAAATGGGCTGAAAGATGGCAGATGGAGTTTAATGCTGATAAATGTGAGGTGCTACACCTTGGCAGGACAAATCAAAATAGGACGTACATGGTAAATGGTAGGGAATTGAAGAATACAGTTGAACAGAGGGATCTGGGAATAACTGTGCACAGTTCCTTGAAGGTGGAATCTCATATAGATAGGGTGGTAAAGAAAGCTTTTGGTATGCTAGCCTTTATAAATCAGAGCATTGAGTATAGAAGCTGGGATGTAATGTTAAAATTGTACAAGGCATTGGTGAGACCAAATCTGGAGTATGGTGTACAATTTTGGTCGCCCAATTATAGGAAGGATGTCAACAAAATAGAGAGAGTACAGAGGAGATTTACTAGAATGTTGCCTGGGTTTCAACAACTAAGTTACAGAGATAGGTTGAATAAGTTAGGTCTTTATTCTCTGGAGCGCAGAAGGTTAAGGTCTTGATAGAGGTCTTTAAAATGATGAGAGGGATAGACAGAGTTGATGTGGACAAGCTTTTCCCTTTGAGAATAGGGAAGATTCAAACACGAGGACATGACTTCAGAATTAAGGGACAGAAGTTTATGGGTAATATGAGGGGGAACTTCTTTACTCAGAGAGTGGTAGCGGTGTGGAATGAGCTTCCAGTGAAAAGTGGTGGAGGCAGGTTCATTGGTATCATTTAAAAATAAATTGGATAGGCATATGGATGAGAAGGGAATGGAGGGTTATGGTATGAGTGCAGGCAGGTGGGACTAAGGGGAAAAAAAAAAGTGTTCGGCACGGACTTGTAGGGCCGAGATGGCCTGTTTCCGTGCTGTAATTGTTATATGGTTATATGGTTAAGATGAAATCTGTGAAATTAAGGTAATTTGGGACATTTGTGTATGATTTGATACAGGTAGTTCTTCTGTAATGGTTATTTTATTTGTGTGAATTGGATGTAATGTGGATTTTGTGAACATTATTTATATTAAGTGGACCTAATTGATAACATGATTTGATTGATCTACCTTGCGTTTGAATACCTCATGTGATCTAACCTCGACATCATCCAGGATATAAAAATCCAGAGATTCATCATTCACTGAGAGAGGAAATTCTTGCACACCTCTGTTTTAAATGGCAGCTCCTTTGTCTTGTGATCCATACATGTTACACCTTTCAGTTGCCTCAGTTTTATTTCCATTGTTGCATCTAGCGTGCTCAGGATATTTCCTATTTTAACCATTTTGTTTTGTAATAGGCTGGCTTTCCATTGGGTAGAGAAATATTACCCTAATGTGTTCATTGAAAGCTACGTTCATCAAAGTGAAACCATGTACATGTTCAATCATCAAAAGTTAACTGAAATTTAACCCTGCTTCCAAAAGAATTGAGGTCCCAAGTTCCACGTATCCACTCTCATAGAAATATTTTGTGTATTGCATTGCATTGTCCATTATTGCAACTCCTCATTATTGAGCATTATTGAGGCATCTTTGAG
This sequence comes from Leucoraja erinaceus, assembly GCF_028641065.1. Lineage (NCBI taxonomy): Eukaryota > Metazoa > Chordata > Chondrichthyes > Rajiformes > Rajidae > Leucoraja > Leucoraja erinaceus. Next base: position 23,778 of record NW_026575690.1, on the reverse strand, counting down.
CCCTTAATCCTGCTCTGCTTATTGGTTGTAAGGAATTTAGATGTATGCTAATTTCACACATTGGAACTACCTGAATTTTAGAGCCCAGCTGCCTTCATACTTGTTGCCTTTTCCCCCATAACCTCTGACACCCGCACTAATCAAAACTCTATCAATCTCCGCCATGACGATTTATTTATTATTGTATATCAATTGGAAATTTTGTTCTTTGGGGTAAGCAAGGGGTGGGGCTATCATTGTCTGAAATATGTTGTATTTTACATTACTTTCAAAACACTGCAACCCCCTGTATATGTCGTGCACAAAATGATGTGAATTATGTAAATATTACCATAAATGACGGAAATATAATTTTTTTTCCTTGTTCAAGTTCAATTCAGAGTTATTTGAAATTGTGGGGGTTGGTGCAATATACGGCTGACCCACAAATGTATCATTATGAGACATTCACATTTTAAAAAATCCATGTCTCAAAAAAAAGCAAGAAGATCCCAATATTATTTGACCAACTTTAACCGACTGAATTTAAATATGTAGGTATGTATCACTACATTGTGTTACGCTAATATAGAATGGAAAAATATTTCGACATTGTGTTCATGGATGCTTTATTCACAATATTAGGATTTCATATATATATATGTGTGTGTGTGTGCATACAAATATGTATATATATGTATATACATATATATTGTGATATATATGTGTATATATATATATGTGTGTGTGTGTATATATATATTTATGTGTGTGTGTATTTATATGTGTGTGTATATATATATATATATGTGTGTGTGTATATATATATATATATATATGTGTGTGTGTATATATATATATATATATATATATATATGTATATATATATATATGTGTGTGTATATATATATATGTGTGCGTATATATATGTGTGTGAGTATATATATATTTTTTTCAATCTGTGTGTATGTATATGTGTGTATATATACATACACACAGATTGAAAAGAAAAATGTATATATATATATTTTTTCAATCTGTGTGTGTGTGTGTGTGTGTGTATATGTATGTATGTGTATATATATAAATATACATACACACACAGATTGAAAGAAAAAGGTTGCTAAACAAATTAGAGGAAATCTGAAGAAAGAAACTAGAGAAATATGTCAAGTCAAGTCACTTTTATTTATATAGCACAGTGAAAGATTTTTCAAGCGACCACGTTTGGTCACGCTAGACTCATGCAATCGCATGTTGGTGGGACAGACCCTTAACTTTCCTCTCACACACAGGCACACACATTCATATAAATAACCATATAATAACATATAACAATTACAGCACGGAAACAGGCCATCTCGACCCTTCTAGTCCGTGCCGAACACATATATATATGTTAAATTTAATTTTGTGCACAGTGTGTGTTAAAGCAATAGAAGGGAAACTGCACAATACAATGCAAGGGAAACTACGCAAAGGTGGCGGCTGGGGAGGAAAGATGGGAGAGAAATGGGGGAACAGGGGGAAAACATTGACTAAAATTAACTAAAACATGTGATGTGATAGATGCGCTAAATCAAACACTGTTCCCTACAACACTGATGACACCAGACGATAGAGCGGAGTGCACAGCGGGAGGCATAAACAAATGGCAGCCGTGACGTTCCATCACGTACTACATGCCAGCCTATTGGATTTGGGCACAAGGCCAAAGCTCTGTTGGTGTATATTGAAGCTGCAGGTAACCCTCATCTGTGCTAGCGGGACATCTGTTGGTCTATAGTGGAACTGCAGGTAACCCTCATCTGTGCTAGCGGGACATCTGTTGGTCTATAGTGGAACTGCAGGTAACCCTCATCTGTGCTAGCGGGACATCTGTTGGTCTATAGTGGAACTGCAGGTAACCCTCATCTGTGCTAGCGGGACATCTGTTGGTCTATAGTGGAACTGCAGGTAACCAAGTCAAGTCAAGTTTATTCGTCACATACACATACGAGATGTGCAGTGAATGAAAAGTGGCAATGCTCGCGGACTTTGTGCAAAAAGACAAACAAAAAAACAACCAAACAAACTACAAACAGAAAGTAACAGAATCACATATTATTTTTCATATAAAATATTGTGGGCGGAAGATAAAGGGAAAAAAACAGCAATTTAAAAAAAACAGTAGAATGGTACAGTAAAGTTAGTCCCTGGTTAGTCCCTAGTCTCTGGAGCGCAGAAGGTTAAGGGGGGACTTGATAGAGGTAAGGGTACAGTGGGTTAAAGGTACAGTGCTTTAGTAAAGGTACAGTGAGCCAAGGGTACAGTGGGCTAAAGGTACAGTGCTTTTTGTTTATATAATAAAGGTGCAGTTTAAAGGTCACGAGGGAGCAGCTGTTGTGAGTCAGATACCTGCTGATTTCTCCCAGCAGTTTCTATTGTATTATACTGGTATCAGATCCAGGGTAAGGCTGGAGAATGACAGTCAGAGCAGTATACTGTTCTGGATGTCAGATGTGGGAGGTCATGGTGTCGGATGGCCCTCCAGACGTCCACATCTGCACCAGGTGCAGCGAGATGGGGCTCCTAAGGGACCGTATTAGGATCCTGGAGCAGCAGCTCGATGACCTCGCTCTGATCAGGGAGAGTGAGGAGGTCATAGAGGGGAGTTATAGAGAGGTGGTCACTCCAAAACCACGGGAGAGAGACATGTGGGTCACGTTAAGGAAGGGCAAGGGGCAGAGGCAGGAACGAGTGAGTACTCCAATGTCGGTACACCTCGCAAATAAGTACTCCTGTTTGAGTACGGATGGGGGTGACAGCCTACCCGGGGGTAGTGACAGCGGACGGGCCTCCAGCACAGAGACCGGCCCTGTTGCTCCAAAAGGTAGGGAAAAAAAGAGGGCAATAGTAATTGGGGACTTTATTGTTAGGTGGTCGGATAGGCGATTCTGTGGACGCAGTCGGGAGACCAGGATGGTGGTCTGCCTCCCTGGTGCCAAGGTCTCTTAGACGCAAAGGCAAGATATACTTAAATCAGAGGGAGAGGAGCCTGAGGTCGTGGTACATATAGGTACCAATGACATAGGTAAAAAAAGGGAAGAGGTCCTGAAGGGAGGATTTAGGGAGTTGGGAGGAGAAAAGAAAAAGCCCCAAAAAGGTAACAATCTCAGGATTACTGCCTGTGCCACGCGACAGAGAGAGTAGGAATTTGGAGCGAGGTGGAGGATAAATGCGTGGCTGAAAGACTGGTGCAGAGGGCAGGGATTCAAGTTCCTGGATCATTGGGACTTAACTTTTGGGGAAGGTGGATGCACTTTACATAGACACTTGAACCCGAAATACTATCAAATTTGCAAAGTCATCTTGGTTAACAAACAGGGACCAATATTTCAAACTTTCTCAATCAACACGTTAGCCAGACAAGTTTCTCAGACATTAAAGGGTTAAACAGAGTCTCTGGGGCTGCAGTCTTCGGCTCAGTTCATTTAGAGTTCAGTCCTTACCGGCTGCCAATCGGGTCTGTAGAAAATCAGTCTTGCTTGCCTTTTCTGGCTATCGCGACAGTCTTTTCGGACAGTCCTTTTGATTTACTGGTCACGTTTTGCCGCCCGCAAGTCTCTTCCGTCTTCTTCACTGGCTTCTGGTGCTGTGTTACCTTTTGAAAGCCCCGGGCAGAACTCGGCAGGCTGGGGTTCCGCCCACTTTAATCACTGTCTCGTGATTTCAATTTAGCATTTCTCTGCACCTGTTCTTTCATTTCAGTTTGACTTGACAATTGTAATATTTCCGGACAAGATGCTTTCCACAGCCGCTGAGTAGAACAGGGCTCTCGCTTAACTTTTTTTTCCCTGTTGCCAGCCGGGCAACCTTGGCAGCTTTCTAGGTTGCCAAATGACAGTTTAGGTGGTCATCTAAGATGGCTTGCATGACACGTGCGATAATGTACTCGGACGAAGCGCGTAGTTACCAGTCGGAATTATGCTCAATGAAGCATTCACATATTATTTCTGCTTCAAATAAAGTCACAAACTAAACATTCACCAATCAAGACATGATATATCCCACAATGACATGCAGCAAAATTATAAGGCAGTATCTCAACTCTTTTTACACATTGCAATTAATGCAATTTCTATTAGTTCTTTCCACTTCCAAACAAAAATGTGGTTGGATTATTCAGCGTACGATCAACCTGTGTCAATAAATCCTGGACCATGGTAACATATATCCATACGTATAGTTGTGAATGTTGCTCACTAAATAACTACAGTACTGATACTCCATATTAAGAGCATTGATTTGCCGTTAAAATGAATTCTGTAATAACATGTCAACGGTAGCAGTGACAATCGAACACTGCGGTTTTAATGTTTCACGAGTTCACAATTTAATTAATCCATCTTTATGGATTAAAACAAATAACAACATTGGGAATTAAAACGTATTTTATTGCATTCCATTATCAAACATAGTCAATGTTCGCTCTGAAGACAATTCCAAGACAATAGGGTCAGGGAGGGCGGTGTGTGTGAATCAGTGCGGGGTGGATAGATGGCGGGGGGGAGGGGGGTTAGAAGGCAGTCGGTGCAGAATGGATGCATTGAGGCAGGTGAATTAGTACATGGTGATTGGAGTAGGTAAAATTGTGAGGGGAGAGCACGGGGGAAGTCAGTGATGTGGAATGGGGGGGTTCAGTACGGGATGGATGGGGTAGACAAAAGTGCTGGAGAAACTCAGCGGGTGAGGCAGCCTCTATGGAGCAAAGGAAATAGGCAACGTTTCGGGTCGAGACCCTTCTTCAGACTGTTCCCCCCATTGTTCTTGAATGGGAGGATCAGTACAGGATGGATGGGGGGGGGGGGAGATCAGCGCAGGATGAATGGGGGCGGTGGGGTCAGTACAGTATGGATCGGAGGGACTGTGCAGAATGAATGGGATTAACTACAGGATGAATGAGGGGAAGGTGCAGGGTAAATGGAGGGTGGGTCAGTACGGGATGAATGCGTGGATTAGTACAGGATGGATGGGGGATCAGTACAGGATGGATGGAGGAGAAGTGCAGGATGGATGGGAAAGGGGTAAGTACAGGGTGAATTGGGGAACCAGTGCAGGGTGGATGGGGGGGCAGGAGAATCAATGCGAGGTGGATAGGGTGATCAGCGCACGATGAATAGATTGGGTGGGGGGAGATGGGGAGGGGAGCACAGGGGATGTCAGAGGACTGACTGAATAGAAGCGGGAATGGGGATCAGTGCGGGATGTAGAGGAGGGGTCCCATGATAAGGGTGGGGGTGGAGGGGGTGTACAAGAGAGAGAGAGTGAGAAGGGGGGCGAGGTGGGGAGAAAGGAGGGTCAGCGCTCCTCGGACAACATCGCCCCGCTGCCTTGGCCGTTGGGAACTTCTCGCCACCGGCTCCCTCCTCTGCCAGCCAACAGCAAGGTGCGGGGCCGAGCGGTGCAGCTCAAAAATCCCATAGCTATAGGATCTTTGGTGCAGCCAACAGTTCAAACAGACTAAAGTGCAGATGTGTCTGCAGAGATGTGGACTCCCAAATATTTAAAACAGTTCACCCTATCCACAGTATCCCCATTTATCCTCAATGGAGTGTACGTCCTCGGATGATGTGCCCTCATAAAGTCCACAATCAGCTCCTTAGTTTTTTTGATGTTCAAGAGGAGGCTGTTGTCCTGGCACCAGAGTGCTAGATCAGCCACCTCCTCCCGGTAGGCCTTCTCATCGTTGTCTGTGATCAGGCCCACCACCACAGTCATCAGCAAACTTGATGATTGAGTTGGAGCTGAACCTGGCCACACATTCATATGTGTACAGGGAGTACAATAGGGGCCTGAGGACGCAACCCTGGGGCGATCCTGTGCTCAGGGTGAGGGACTTTGATGTATTCCCTCCCATCTTGACTACCTGGGGCCTTGCGGTAAGAAAGTCCAGGGCCCAGGCACACAGGGGGGTTTTGAGCCCGAATTCCATTAGCTTCTCGGCCAGTCTGGTGGGGACTATCGTGTTGAAGGCTGAACTGAAGCCTATGAACAGCATCCTCACGTAGCCCCCCTTCCTGCTGTCAAGATGAGAGAGAGCGGTTTGCAAAACCTGGGAGACCGCATCGTCCGTGGATCTGTTCGGACGGTATGCGAACTGCAACGGGTCCATGTTGCGAGGGAGGAAGGCGCAGATGTGTTTCTTCACCAGCCCCTCAAAGCATTTCATGACTACCGAGGTGAGGGCCGTCATTCAGACAGGCTGGGGAGGCATTTTTTGGTACAGGTACAATGATGGATTTTTTGAAGCAGGCAGGGACTTGTCCAGGGAGAGATTGAATATTGTAGTGAGCACCGGAGCTAGCTGCGTAGCACAGGACTTGAGTACTTGCCCCGAGATGCCGTCGGGCCAGCAGCTTTCCTCGTGTTCACCCGTGTCAGAGACCTCCTCACATTGTGCTCGGACAGCGAGAACCCTCATCTGTGCTAGCGGGACATCTGAATGGTCTTATAGTGGAACTGCAGGTAAGGAGAAGTGCATCTGTGCTAGCGGTAAGTACATCTGATTGGGATCTATAGGGGAGGAACTGCAGGTAACCCTGATCAGCTCACGATGAATAGATGCTAGCTCTGTAGAAGTGGGAATCTCAGTGTGGAGTAGAGGAAGGTCCCATGATAGGGTGGGGGTGGAGGGCCAAGAGTCTGTCACTCTGTTGGTCTATAGTGGAACTGCAGGTAACCCTCATCTGTGCTAGCGGGACATCTGTTGGTCTATAGTGGAACTGCAGGTTAGCGAGGCTTCTGTTGGTGGAAATTTGGTGTAAACCAGCATCTGCTGTTCCTTCCTACAAGTGACATTGACTGTGCTGTCGAGTCTGTGGAGAAGGGTCTTGAATCAAAACTTTGCCTGTCCATTACCTACATAGATGCTGCCTGTACTGCTGAGTTCCTCCAACACTTTCTGTTCTACGTAAGATTCTGGCAGCAGAAGTTCCTAGTGTCTTTATCAAGATCAATTGTTGGTGTAATGGAGACAAAAGACACTGCAGCTGTGGAATCTTGAGCAAAACACAAAGTGCTCGAGGAAGTTAGTAGTTGAAGCAGCAGGGACTAGACAGACGGTCGGTTCCTGGTAGATGCAGGACAGATTGCTCCAGGCAGACTGTCTAGCGGGAGATCTGGAAGTAGTGAGAAGGAGGTAGCCAGAAGGGTCACAGCTTAAGGAGAAGGGGGAAATCCTTTAAAACCGAGATGAGAAGAACTTTTTTCACACAGAGAGTGGTGAATCTCTGGAACTCTCTGCCACAGAGGGTAATCGAGGCCACACATGTCATTGGCTATATTTAAGAGGGAGTTAGATGTGGCCCTTGTGGCTAAGGGGATCAGAGGGTATGGAGAGAAGGCAGGTACGGGAAACTGAGTTGGATGATCAGCCATGATCATATTGAATGGCGGTGCAGGCTCGAAGGGCCGAATGGCCTACTCCTGCACCTAATTTCTATGTTTCTATGTTTCTATGTTTCAGGTCTGAAGAAGTGTGGTGCAGCTGGTAGAGCTGCTGCTTCACAGTGTCAGAGGCCCAGGGTCGATCCTGACCTCGGACACTATCTCTGTGGAGTTTGTACATTCTCTCTGTGAGTGATGTTGATTTCACAGGGTGTTCCAGTTACCTCCCACATCCCAAAGATATATGGGTTTGTAGGTTAAATAGTCTAGTAAAATGCCCCTAGTGTATTAGAATGTAGAATAACATAGAACCAGTGTGAATCAGTCTGAAGAAGGGTCTCGACCTGAAATGTCACCCATTCTTTCTCTCCAGAGATGCTGCCTGTCCCGCTGAGTTACTCCAGCATGTTGTATCTATGAACGATAGTGTAGACTTGAAGGGCTGAATGGCCTGTATCCATGCTGTATCTCAAAACCAAACGGCTCTGACCTGAACCATCGCCTGTCCATTCCCTTCTCTGATGCTGCCTGACCCGTTGTATTCCTCCAGCTCCTTCTAATAGAGCCCCAGATGCAGACATGTTACAGAATATCAGCGCAACCCTTCCCCAACTCTCCATCCTCCACTTCCCTCTCATTGGGGAATATCAATTGCAAGTAATAATTGTGGATCCTGTTGATCTGGCTCCACACAGAGGGTAGTTGAGGCCAGTTCATTGGCTATATTTAAGAGGGAGTTAGATGTGGCCCTTGTGGCTAAAGGGATCAGGGGGTATGGAGAGAAGGCAGGTACAGGATACTGAGTTGGATGATCAGCCATGATCATATGGAATGGCGGTGCAGACTCAAAGGGCCGAATGGCCTACTCCTGCACCTATTTTCTATGTTTCTACACAGATTTCCTGTTTGGGCCCTTAAGGAACCTATTCTTTCTCTGCTTAATCTTGCCAAGGCCATTTCATGCCGTCTTTATCCTCCTCATTTCTTTATGTTCTCTCCTGCATCACGTGTAAACCTCAAAGCACCCCCTCCATTTCAAATACTCATTCACCAGGCCCGTACGAAGCTTTCCAAAAAGGGGGGTGGCATGACAGGATTACATAAAATTTAATGTGAAATAACGTGTGCACTGCGCACATCATGAGCGCGAAGCATGAAGTCCCTCGATGTCGGGGTTCAGGGGGCCCTGGAAGCTCTGGGGTTTTAGATGCTCTCTGATGCATTTTGGAGCATTTTTGCACCAAATTTATGACCAATATTTCAGAAATTAACAGGAATCTGAGGTAGCTTTTTCACATAAAGGGTGCTGGGTGTATGTAACGAGCTGCCAGAGGAGGTAGTTAAGGCTGGGACTATCCTAATGTTAAAGAGACAATTGGACACGTACATGGATAGGACAGATTTAGATGGATATATGGGCCAAACGCGTGTGAGTGGGACTAGTTTAAATGGGACATGTTGTTCGTTGTGGTCAAGTTGGGCTGAAGGGCCTGTTTCCACACTGCATCATTCTATGACAAAAATGTTAAGAAGAAAAATGAATGTAGATAAGTAGAGCAGATTTGAAAGAGGAGTGAAATGTAAAGGCAGAAAGAGGTTAATGGGTGGAAAGGAACATAGGAAAGGAGGGGGGAGAGTGGGCTTGGGCAGATGGGTGAAGGGAAAATAGACACAAAGTGCTGGAGTAACTCAGTGGGTCAGGCAGCATCTGCAGAGAGTATGAATAGGCGACGTTTCACAGACCTCCCAACCTCCATACTCAGCCTGACCCGCTGAGTTACTCCAGCATTCTGTAAAACGTCACAGAACAGGGCAAGATTAGCAAGTTTGCGAATGATACAGATGTGAGTGGTTTTGCATATAGTGAAGATGGTTGTGAAAGATTGCAGCAGGATCTGAATCAATTAGCCAGGTGGGCCGAGAAATGGTTGATGGTTGCATGGCTCCTTGAAGGTCGTGTCGCAGGTATATCAGGTGGTCAAAACGTATTTGGCACTTTGGCCTTCATCAGTCAGAGTATTGAGTATAGAAGTTTGGAAGTCATGTTGCAGTTGTATAAGACTTTGGTGAGACCACATTTAGAATATTGTGTTCAGTTCTGGGCACCATGTTATAGGAAAGATGGCAACTTGAAAAGAGTACAGAGATCCCCATCCTGGATCAGTCCAATCAGGGTTGTGTCGTCCGCAAACTTGAGAAGCTTGACAGAGGTGTCTGTGGAGGTGTAGTCATTGGTGTGGCGAGAGTAGAGTAGAGGGGAGAGTACGCATCTTGCAGTGCCCCGATGCTGAGCGTTTGCGGGTCTGAGATATGCTTTCCTGCCTCACATGCTGCTTCCTGTCTGTCAGAAAGCTGGTGATCCACCGACAGAGGGGTTCAGGCACAGTCAACTCAGAAGGTTTGGAGCGTAGTAGCTCTGGCACAATGGTGTTGAATGCAGAGCTAAAATCAACAAACAAAATCCTCGCATAGGTCCCCTGGCGGTCTAGGTGCTGGAGCATGAAGTGTAGGCCCAGATTGACTGCATCATCCACAGATCTATTGGCCCAATATGCAAAATGCAGAGGGTCCAGCAGAGGGATTGTGATATTTTTCAGCTTGGCCACCACAAGCCTTTCAACTGTCTTCATGACTACAGAGGTCAGTGTGACAAGCCTGTCATCAATAAGACCAGTAATCCTTACCTTTTTGGGTACAGGGACAATAGTGGAGACTTTGAAGCAGACAGTGCATCTTTGCAGGGACTGGTTAAAAATGAGTAATTGGGTGTGAAGTCTTGGTGGGGGTGGGAAAGGGTTCACTCTTTTCATTACTAGAGTCTTGCCTTAAGTAGGTGTAAAGTGGTGAATGGGAAGGAGAGGGTGCAGGGTCCATTCTTTGCAGACTGGGTTTCTGATTTTCAAACCTGCAGTAAAACTCATTCAGGTCATTCGTCAGCTGACGATTGTCCAATGAGCGGGGGGCTTTCCTCTTATAGCTGGTGATTTCTTGCATGCCCTTCCAAACTGAAGAAGAGTCACTAGCTGAGAACTTGCTCCTCAACTTCTCAGATACCTTTCCTTGGCAACTCCGATTCTTCTTCTCAGCTCTTTATCGATTAGGCTATCTTTTAACTCTTTAACGATTAGGCTATCGGCTTGACGCATATTTGCCCCCCCCCCGATCTTGCAATGGAAATGTTACATCTTTATATAACGATCCCATTAAAATGTATATTTATGTCACAAACTATGGAATTCATATTTTTCAGTATTTATTATCATGGAAAAGAAAGCAGTTCCAATTATTTGATATTATTTGATATTGTTTAAAATTATCATATGCAGGAGAAAATACAATAGCTCTAAAACATAACTTAATTTTGCAATCTCACTAAAGATAATTCCCCTTTCCCTCTTCCCTCCCCATCTCTCTCTCCCCTCCCTTCCCCTTTCTCTCTCCCCTCCCACATCCCCCCCAGGGGGAGGGAATGAAGATGAAGGTGGCATGGGCCCATCGGGGGTGGCGTGGAGTGGCCCAATGGGGGTGGAGTGGGCCCAGCGGGTGTGGCGTGGCCCCAGCGAGGGTGGCGTGGCCCCAGCGAGGGTGGCATGGGCCCAGCAGTGTTGGCTTGGGCCCAGCGGGGGTGGCGTGGGCCCAGCGGGGGTGGTGTGGGCCCAGCGGGGGTGGGCGTGGGCCCAGCGGGGGTGGCGTGGGCCCAGCAGGGGTGGCGTGGGGCCCGGGGGGGGTGGCGTGGGCCCAGCGGGGGTGGCGTGGGCCCAGCGGGGGGTCGAGTGGGGGTGGGGTGGGCCCAGGGGGGGTGGCGTGGGCCCAGCGGGGGGGGCTTGGGCAGCAGGGTGGGCGTGGGCACAGCGGGGGGGGGTGGGCCCAGCAGGGTGGCGTGGGCCCAGCAGGGGTGGCAAGGGCCCAGTGGGTGTGGCGTGGGCCCAGCGGGGGTGGCGTGGGCCCAGCGGGGGTGGCGTGGTGTGGGCGGGAGATTGCTTGGGCCCAGGCGGCGGTGGGGGAGGCGAGGGGAGACGAGGGGAGCGGGCCCCGCCGCAGCGGCGTCTGGTGTTGGGGTTACAGCCGCTGGGTTCAGATTCAGCCACTCCCGCCTGGCGACTGGAGGACGGTCTCCTGGTCGTCAGGCAAGCCGTTGGTGGGGCTCCGACGCCTTAGATGGAGACGCTGAACTAGGCGGGCAGCCACCGCCCCCCCCCCCCCCCCCGGCCCGGAGAAATAATGGGCATTCATTCCCTCTCCCGCTGGCCAGATTTTTTTTTTCCGATTAAAAAAAATCTGATTTTTTTTTCCCTCGGTATTGTTTCTTACTCTGGGGGAAAAAGGGGGGTGCGCCCCCCCCCCCCCCCCTTCAGATGGCCATGTTCACAATAGCTTTAATACTCCCTCCTTCTCCACGACTATCTTTAAACTTCCTAAACAGAGCAGCACGGTGGCGCAGCACCATAGTTGCAGGTTTGATCCTAAATACGGGTGCTGTTTGTACGTTCTCTTCCTGGGTTTTCTCCGAGATCTTCAGTTTCCTCCCACACTACAAAAATGTACAGGTTTGTAGGTTAATTGGCTTGGTATGAATGTAAAATTGTCCATAGTGTGTGAAGGATAGTGTTAATGTGTGGGGATCGCTGGTGGGTACAGACTAGGTGGGCCGAAGGGCCTCTTTCCGTGCTGTATCTATGATCATTCTCCCTCATCCAAGCCTCAGCAATGGCAATCCCAGTTGGCCATTCATGTGTGATGGCAGTGGGCAGCCAATGGACTGCCTGAGCCGGCAGCTTGCCTCTCCTCCGGGCTTCTGTCCATGCCCAGGTGTCCCTGGAGTGGGAGCACACGTTGACCACGTGCACTTTGGCTGCTTCCTGGAACCGCTGGGAACCACAGGGGCTTGCGTGCATCAAGGTTCAAGGTTCAAGGACATCACATTTTAGTTAATACCAAGATAGACACAAAATGCTGGAGTAACTCAGCGGGACAGGCAGCATCTCTGGAGAGAAGGAATGTGTGACGTTTCCGGTCGAGACTTCTTCAGACCAATAATGTTTTGCTTTGTTAACTGTTTTATGTAATGTTTATTTTTTAATTGACATTTCCTTAGAATGTATTAGTTGTTCTTTAAACCTGTAATAAACTTAAAAGATGATTCCAGTCAATGTTGGGAAAGTTATAGGGAGACTTGTCCCCCCCATGTTTTGTGACCCAGGCCCAGGTCGCCTGCGTGCCCCGGGACTGGTTGTTGCGCCCAGGTCAGCTGGCAGGTATGGCTGTAGCGCCCAGGTTAGCTCGCTTGTCCCAGGGACTGGCTGCAGTTCCCAGGTTAGCTCGCTTGTCCCAGGGACTGGCTGCAGTTCCCAGGTTAGCTCGCTTGTCCCAGGGACTGGCTGCAGTTCCCAGGTCGCCTGCATGCATGGCCGGATTTAGATGAAGAGAGGCTCTAAGCTGTTCCACTTGTGAGGCCCCTCCCAATCCCCCAAACCCCACAACTAGAGGAAGATGGTCCACCGTGGATCTGTTCGGACGCTGTGCTAGCGGGACATCTGTTGGTCTATAGTGGAACTGCAGGTCACCCTCATCTGTGCTAGCGGGACATCTGTTGGTCTATAGTGGAACTGCAGGTCACCCTCATCTGTGCTAGCGGGACATCTGTTGGTCTATAGTGGAACTGCAGGTTAGCGAGACTTCTGTTGGTGGAAATTTGGTGTAAACCAGCATCTGCCGTTCCTTCCTACAAGTGACATTGACTGTGCTGTCAAGTCTGTGGCCACATCTTCCCAACTCCTCACCTTTCTGCTTTCCGTAGAGAACTTTCCCTCTGAAACTCCCTGGTCAACTCGTCCCTTCCCACCCAAACCACCCCCTCCCCAGGTACTATCTACTGAGATTTAACTTTTTGAGTGCAGACAAGTAAACTTCGCAGAATCACAATGAGGTCATATTGTAACTGCCAAGCCACCTCTGATTATTCAAACTCCATTAAACAATGATTAATGATTGAAAGCCAGGTCTAAAAGCTTCCCAGCCTGAAGAAGGGTCCGAAACCAGAGATGCTGCCTGTTCCGCTGAGTTGCTCCAGATTTTTGTGTCTATCCTCGGTTTAAACCAGCATCTACAGTCCATTCTTACACACATTACTGTTGTGAGGGCTGACTCTGAGTACACAAATACCCCAATTATTAACAGGCATACAAATATCCCCATGGCCATGTGTGCAGGAAGGAACTGCAGATGCTGGTTTCTACCGATGATACCCTCGGGGTTCTGACCTGAGACGTAACCTTTACCTTTCCTCCAGAGATGCTGCCTGACCTGCTGGGTTACTCCAGCATTTTGTTTTTATGCCCATGACCATTCTTGATGTGCCAAGTGACAAATCAGTCTGGTCTGGATAATCCTTCATCTCTAATACAGCAGTGTGAAATATCTTAAGGGGTTGGACAGGCTAGATGCAGGAAGATTGTTCCCGATGTTGGGGGAAGTCCAGGACAAGGGGTCACAGCTTAAGGATAAGGGGGAAATCCTTTAAGATTGAGATGTGAAAAACATTTTTCACACAGAGAGTGGTGAATCTCTGGAACTCTCTGCTACAGAGAGTAGTTGAGGCCAGTTCATTGGCTATATTTAAGAGGGAGTTAGATGTGGCTCTTGTGGCTAAAGGGACCAGGAGGTATGGAGAGAAGGCAGGTATGGGATACTGAGTTGGATGATCAGCCATAATCATATTGAATGGCGGTGCAGGCTCGAAGGACCGAATGGCCTACTCTTGCGCCTATTTTCTATTTATCTATGTATCTTCAGCTGAAGAATTTGGGTTTGTTGTAGGTCAATAAACATCCAATTGTCTCAGTAGACACCCTGTCTGTTTGCAAAGCTGTGCTTTAAATTCCAAAATGATTATAGTTTCCAATGTACATGAGAACAACAATTCTGAATTTTGGTTCTTGTTTGGAATTAATGGCTGCTGCTCCAACACAGCTTGTGATGCAAGAAAAACAGGTTTCGAGGATTGGGATTAATGAATAAGGAAATAACATTCTGGGCTACAAACAACTATCTTTACTACAGCAAAATACAGTAAAGTACAGATAAAGGCACAAACCTCACGCTTGTGTACACATTGTGTGCTGTCGGCGACGGCTGGTGTGGACCAAAGATCTTATAGCTCCTCTATAATCTTTGCACATCACGGTCGTCAGTGACGTCTCTCTCGCTCTGTCTCTCCCGCTTTCTCTCTTCCCCAAGTTCAAGTTCCTGTCAGCTCATTGAAGCAACACGTATAGGTTGTGGCCACTTGTAAAACAAAGCAGTGGTCATGTATGTAGATTGAGGTAAATGATGAAAGGTTTTAAACTCCTGGGATGTGGCCACTGTCATTTGTCCAAAGCCCCTCGGCCTCACGTTGCTGCTGCAGGGAGGGACAGTTTGAGAGCGGCTGCATTCAGTGCAGCATCAAGCCCACACTAACTAACTCCGAGCCAACGTGGGGGGTCTGTGTCTGTGTCTGTGTCTGCACTTCCATCACTGGCTTCAACCTCACTCCTTAAACAGTGAGAGCAGCCACAACTCCGTCCCTCTGAACCAAGCGTGAGGGACGGGTTTTGCTGCCCAAACACTTGTCCACATTGCAGCTGAGGCAGCAGCAGGCTCGCAGACTCACAGTGTGTGTGTGTGAGATGCAGCTGTAGCCCCCCCCCCCCCCCCCCCGCACACAGTGTGCTCGTCCGCGAGCGAGCCCGGTGCCGAGAGTGCAGCTGCCTCCCGCCCAACCGTCAACCGCCAACCGCCAACCGTCAACCGCCAACCCAGCTGCTCCCCCGGCACGTGACGGGGACCAGTCCGGCTTCACCCTTGCACCGGCGCCATTCCCACGTCGACGACCCGCGGGAGAGGATCGTCGACGGACGTTTCGTTTCCCGTCGGAACGGCCCCTGTACCCCGGGGGGGTGGGAGTGACCAGAATTACCCCCCTCACCTTCCCATTCCCCATCACACCCTCCTCACATTCCCCATCACACACCCCCCCCTCACACTCCCCCACCCCACACCCCCACTCCCCCAATTC
This sequence comes from Leucoraja erinaceus, assembly GCF_028641065.1. NCBI lineage: Eukaryota > Metazoa > Chordata > Chondrichthyes > Rajiformes > Rajidae > Leucoraja > Leucoraja erinaceus. Next base: position 8,315 of record NW_026575690.1, on the reverse strand, counting down.
TCCATCACAATTCCCCATCCCCCCCCCACCCCCCTCTCCCCCCCCCCCCTCCCCCTCCCACTCCCCCCATCACACTCCCCATACACTCCCCCATCACTACTCCACCCCCCCATCGCTCTCCCCCCTTCCTATCCCTCACCCCCTCCTCCTCTCCCCAGATTTCCAGAATCTGCTATTTTTTTTGCTTTACTCCACCCTGATTTGCAATCAATCAATGATGGCTCGCAGAAGGATCCTGACCTGAAACATTATCCAACCTTTTTCTCCAGAGATGCTCCCTGACCTGAGTTACTCCAGCGCTTTGTATCTTTGGTATAAACCAGCATCTGCAGTTCCTTGTTTCTACTAATGATGTTAAGTTTTTTTATTCTCTTGAAGTTGGCTGATTTGATTTATTTTAACTTTCTTCCTGAGTCACCCTCTGTTTAAGTGCAGTGAAGAGATGGTGAAGGACTGGTTGGAGACCTGTGGTGTAAATGTGGTGGAAGTGAATCAGTTGTGTCTTTAGTGTCCCTCTAAATGTATGTTTTGGACGGTGGCTGGTGGTGCGCAAGAGGTTGTGGATGTCTGTTTGTTTGTGGTCACCATTTTAGTTTCGAGATACAGATTAGAAACAGCCCTTTCGCCCAACGAGTCTACGCTGACCATCTATCGCCCGTTCACACTAGTTCTGTATTATCCCACTTTCTCATCCACTCCCTGCACACTGGGGACAATTTATAGTATTTCTACCTCAAGCCCGAGGCGAATTTCCTTGGGCTGCTAGCTGTTGAAGAAAAATCGATCCGACATCTGTCCCCGATTTTTTTTTTTTTTTGTTTGTTTTTTATTATTATTTTTTTTTAATGGCGAGCCATTTTAATAATTAGATTAAACTAAAAAGCGACTTTCAACGCTAACAACGTGACGGATCGCATGAACGGAACAAAACAAAGGGTAAGTTGTATATTTTACATATAATCTTTTTTCTTGGGATGGCTTTAATCTAATTTTACGTTGCGAAAATGTGATTTTGTCCCCATTAAAAACCGGCAGTGTTTTTCCTGCCAATATGGGTTTCAAATTAACCGCAAATGCAGCGTTCCAATCGATCACGTTCCAGAAAAACACACTCGCAAGATGATTTAAATGCTCTTTTGTTTAGACAATCTAAGAGCAAAAGAGCATCTAAATCGTTTATATTTTGTGTTATTGTGTTCCATACACCTACCACCCTTTGTGTGAAAAACATACCCCACAAATTCCTATTAAATCTTTTGCCCTTCACCTTAAACTTATGTTCTCTGCTCCTTGATTCACTTACTCTGGGCAAAAGACTCATTCAAATCATGATGTATACACCTCTATCAGATCATCCCTCATCCTCCTGTGGTCCATGAAAGAATCCCAGCCTACTCAACCTATCCCTATAGCTCTGGCCCTCTAGTCCTGGCAACATCCTCGTAAAAATCTTCACTGTACCCTTTCCAGTTTGATGACATCTTTCCTATAAAATGGTGCCCAGAACTGAACACAATACTCTGAATGCGGCCTCACCAACTTCTTATGCAACTGCAACATGACCTCCCAACTTCTATACTCAGCCTGACCCGGTAAGTTACTCCAGCACTCTGTGAAACGTCACAGAACAGGGCAAGATTAGCAAGTTTGCTGATGATACAGAAGTGAGTGGTTTTGCAGATAGTGAAGATGGTTGTGAAAGATTGCAGCAGGCCTGGATCAATTAGCCAGGTGGGCAGAGGAATGGTTGATGGTTCCTTGAAGGTCGTGTCGCAGGTATATCGGGTGGTCAAAATGTATTTTGGCACTTTGGCCTTCATCAGTCGGAGTATTGTGTAAATGTTGGGAGGTCATGTTGCAGTTGTATAAGACGTTGGTGAGACCGCATTTAGAATATTGTGTTCAGTTCTGGGCACCATGTTATAGGAAAGATGTCAAACTGAAAAGATTACGGAGATCCTCATCCTGGATCAGTCCAATCAGTGTCATCCGCAAACTTGAGAAGCTTGACAGAGGTGTCTGTGGAGGTTTAGTCATTGGTGTGGCGAGAGTAGAGGAGAGGGGAGAGTACGCATCTTGCGGTGCTCCTATGCTGAGCGTTTGCGGGACCGAGATATGCTTTCCCGCAACACATGCTGCTTCCTGTCTGTCAGAAAGCTGGTGATCCACGGACAGAGGGGTTCAGGCACAGTCAACTCAGAAAGTTTGGAGCGTAGTATCTCTGGCACAATGGTGTTGAATGCAGAGCTAAAATCAATAAACAAAATCCTCGCTATGGCGGTCTAGGTGCTGGAGGATGAAGTGCAAGCCCAGATTGACTGCATCATCCACAGATCTATTGGCCCAATATGCAAAATTCAGAGGGTCCAGCAGAGGGATTGTGATATTTTTCAGCTTGGCCACCACAAGCCTTTCAATGGTCTTCATGACTACAGAGGTCAGTGCGACATGCCTGTAGTCTTTAAGACCAGTAATCCTTACCTGTTTGGGTACATGGACAATAGTGGAGACTTTGAGCAGGCAGGTCAGTACACTTTTTGCAGGGACTGGTTAAAAATGAGTAATTGTGTGTGCAGTGGTGATTGGAGTGGGGTGGGTGTAGAAGGGCCCAGTCTTTGCAAACTGAGGTTAGGCTGTGAGTGGGTGTGAAGTGTTGGTTGGAGTGGGAAAGGGTCCACTCTTTTCATACTGGTGTCTTGCTTGAAGTAAGTGTGAAGTGGTGAATGGGAAGGAGAGGGTGCAGGGTTCATTCTTTGCAGACTGGGGTCTGGCTGTATTTGTTGGGGAGGGAGGAAGAGGGTTACGTTTCTGATTTTCAAACCTGCAGTAAAACTCATTTGGGTCTTTCGTCAGCTGACGATTGTCCAAAGAGCGGGGGAATTTCCTCTTATAGTTGGTGATTTCTTGCATGCCCTTCCAAACTGAAGAAGTCGTTAGCTGAGAACTTGCTCCACTACTTCTCAGAGTACTTTTCCTTGGCAGCCCTGATTCCTCTTCTCAGCTCTTTATTGATTAGGCTATCTTTTAACTCTTTAACGATTATGCTATCGGCTTGACGCATATTTGACCCCAACCCACTCCCCCCGCGATCTCGAAATGGAAATGTTACATCTGTATATAATGATCCCATTAAAATGTGTATTTATGTCACAAACTATGGAATTCACATTTTTCAGTATTGTTATCAAGGAAAAGAAAGCAGTTCCAATTGTTTGATATTATTTGATATCATTTAATATTATTCATAGGGAGGAGAAAATATAATAGCTCTAAAACATAACTTAATTTTGCAATCTCACTAAAGATAATCCCCCTTTCCCTCTCCCCTCCTCATATCTCTCTCTCCCCTCCCTTCCTCTTGCTCTCACCCCCACCCCCCTCTCACATCCCCCCTCTTTCTGGCGGGGGGAGGGGGGTGGCGAAAATGAAGGTGGCGCTTAGGTCTTTATTCTCTGGAGCGCAGAAGGTTAAGGGGGGACTTGATAGAGGTCTTTAAAATGATGAGAGGGATAGACAGAGTTGATGTGGACAAGCTTTTCCCACTGAGAGTAGGGCAGATTCAAACAAGAGGACATGACTTGGGAATTAAGGGACATAAGTTTAGGGGTAACATGAGGGGGAACTTCTTTACTCAGAGAGTGGTAGCGGTGTGGAATGAGCTTCCAGTGGAAGTGGTGGAGGCAGGTTCGTTGGTATCATTTAAAAATAAATTGGATAGGCATATGAATGAGAAAGGAATAGAGGGTTATGGTATGAGTGCAGGCAGGTGGGACTAAGGGAAAATAATTGTTCATCACGGACTTGTAGGGCCGAGATGGCCTGTTTCCGTGCTGTAATTGTTATATGGTTATATGGCGCGGGCTCAGCGGGCGGGGGAGATGAAGGTGGTGTCGGCCCAGCGGAGGTGGCTAGGGCCCAGCGGGGGTCAGCGAGGGTGGCGTGGACCCAGTGGGCGTCATCGGGTGTGGCGTGGGCCCAGCGGGTGTGGCGTGGGCCCAGCGGGTGTGGCGTGGGCCCAGCGGGGGTGGCGTGTGCCCAGCGTGGACAGCGGGGGTGGCGTGGGCCCAGCGGGGGTGGCGTGGGCCCAGCAGGGGTGGCGTGGGCCCAGCGGGGGTGGCGTGGGGCCAGCGGGGGGGGGGGTGGCGTGAGCCCAGCAGGGGTGGCGTGGGCCCAGTGGGGTTGGCCCAGTGGGGGTGGCGTGGGCCAATGGGGGTGGCGTGGACCCAATGGGGGTGGCGGGGGTCAGCGGGTGTGGCCTGGACGCAGCGGGGGTGGCGTGGGCACCCGGGAGAATGGAGAACTGGCTGTTTCCAAAGTGGAAACGCTGATTTTATTTGTGATTTTTTTTTTTTTTGATTTTTTTTTTCTTAGGGGGGAAAAAGGGGGGTGCGGTCGCACCCAACGCACCCCCTCTTTGGACGGCCATGCTTCGCTTTCCTCACTGCTGGGAACTGAGTCCCCCCCAGGCCCCAACCTGCCAGAGATCACTGCGCAGTTAGTTTTACATTTAGTTCATGCTTTAACCATATAACCATATAACTTTGAGCTTTGAGTTTAGAGATTGTAATTTGAGTTTATAGTTTGAGTTTAGGAGTCAGAGTTGAGAGTTTAGAGTTTGCATTTATAGTTTGAAACATAGAAAGTTAAAAACATAGAAAAATAGGTGCAGGAGTAGGCCATTCGGCACTTCGAGCCAGCACCGCCATTCAACGTGATCACGGCTGATCATCCACAATCAGTACCCCGTTCCTGCTTTTGTTTCTACTTGGAGTTTGGAGTTTATAGTTCAGAGTTCTAGTTTATATTTTGAGTTTAGAGTTTGACTTAGTTTCAGTTAGAGATTAAAGTTTTAGTTTAATTTAATTTAGTTTTACATTTGGTGGATAGGTACAAGGTGCGGGAGTAACTCAGTGGGTCAGGCAGCATCTCTGTGGAGAACGTGGACAGGTACAAAGTGCTGCAGTAACTCAGCGGGTCAGACAGCATCCTTGTGGAGAACGTGGACAGGTACAAAACGCTGGAGTGACTCAGCGGGTCAGGCAGCATCTCTGGAGAACGTGGACAGGTACAAAGTGCTGGAGTAGCTCAGTGGGTCAGGCAGCATCTCTGTGGAGAACGTGGACAGGTACAAAGTGCTGGAGTAGCTCAGTGGGTCAGGCAGCATCTCTGTGGAGAACGTGGACAGGTACAAGGTGCTGGAGTAACTCAGTGGGTCAGGCAGCATCTCTGTGGAGAACGTGGACAGGTACAAAGTGCTGGAGTAGCTCAGTGGGTCAGGCAGCATCTCTGTGGAGAACGTGGACAGGTACAAGGTGGAGCTGGAGTAACTCAGCGGGTCAGGCAGCATCTCTGTGGAGAACGTGTTCAGGTACAAAGTGCTGGAGTAGCTCAGTGGGTCAGGCAGCATCTCTGGTGAGAAGGAATGGGTGATGTTTCAGATCGAGACCCTTCTTTAGACTGAGAGTCAGGGCAGAGTGAAACGAGAGATATAAACAATATATATATCTCCCCCTCTCCCGCTCTCTAACCCTAAAAAAATCAAAAAAGGCCACTTTTCAACATAATTGTATAAGGGGTAAGAGTGTTGTAAAAACAAGCCTGAAGGCTTTGTGTCTCAATGCAAGGAGCATTTGTAATAAGGTGGATGAGTTGAATGTGCAGATAGCTATTAATGGATATAATATAGTTGGGATCACGGAGACATGGCTCCAGGGTGACCAAGGCTGAGAGTTGAACATCCATGGGTATTCAATATTTAGGAGGGATAGACAGAAAGGAAAAGGAGGTGGGGTAGCGTTGCTGGTCAGAGAGGAGATCAACGCAATAGAAAGGAAGGACATTAGCTTGGAGGATGTGGAATCGATATGGGTAGAGCTGCGAAACACTAAGGGGCAGAAAACACTAGTGGAGTTGTGTACAGGCCACCTAACAGTAGTAGTGGAGTTGGGGATGGCATCAAACTGGTAATTAGAAATGCGTACAACAAAGGTAAATCAGTTATAATGGGTGACTTCAATCTACATATAGATTGGGTGAATCAAAATGGCAGGGGTGCTGAAGAAGAGGATTTCTTGGAATGTATGCGGGATAGCTTTCTAAACCAACATGTAGAGGAACCAACGATTGGGCAGGCTATTCCTTGAGTAATGAGGAAGGGTTAGTTAACAGTCTTGTTGTGCGTGGCCCCTTGGGCAAGAGTGCCCATAATATGGTTGAGTTCTTCATTAGGATGGAGAGTGACATAGTTAATTCAGAAACAAGGGTTCTCAACTTGCAGAAAGGTAACTTTGAGGGTATGAGATGTGAATTGGCCAAGATAGACTGGCAATTGATACTTTTAAAGGGTTGACGGTGGATTTGCAATGGAAGGCATTTAAAGACTGCATGGATGAACTGCAATTGTTCATCCCAGTTTGGCAAAATAATAAATGAGGGAAGGTTGTGCATCTGTGGATAACAAGGCAAATCAGGGATAGTATCAAAACAAAAGATGAAGCATACAAATTAGCCAAAAAAACAGCTTATCACAGAACTGGGAGAATTCAGAGTCCAGCAGAGGAGGACAAAGGGCTTAATTAGGAAAGTGAAAATAGATTATGAAAGAAAACTGGCAGGGAACATAAAAACTGACTGCAAAAGCATTTATAGATATGTGAAGAGAAAAAAATTAGTTAAAACAAATGTCGGTCCCTTGCAGGCAGAAACCGGTGAATTGATCATGGGGAATAAGGACATGGCAGACCAATTGAATAACTACTTTGGTTCTGTCTTCACTAGGGAAGACATACATAATCTGCTGGAAATAGAAGGGGACCGTGGGTCAAATGAGATGAAGGAACTGAGTGAAATCCAGGTTAGTCGGGAAGTGGTATTAGGCAAGGCAAGGCAACTTTATTTATTATTATTTTTTTTTGTTTATCTTATTAGAAGTTAATACAGCACAAAACAGTACAGTGGCACCTAATTTTAGGTGCCAACTATGTAATACCGTAATCCATTCTATGTACAACCTCTAGTTTTATGTTATAAGAAGGAAGTAAGCAGAACAAGAAAAAGAAAACAATAGAAAGGGGAAAAAGTGGAAAAATAGATGGTAGAGAGTAGAAAAACGTGAAGTGTGTATATAAAAAATAAAAAAAGGAAGAGAGAAAGTGGAAAGTAGAAATACAAGAGAAGGCCCCTTAAAAGAGAATTTTTCAAATCTGTACTCGGAGATGTAGCTCTATCCGCGTCATGAACTGAAATCAGCAATCCTTACGGCACCGCTTTTTTTTTTTTTTTTTAATTTCAAAATAGACTTTATTCATTGATAAATATATACAATTCCTGAACCATTCAAACAAACAAAATTCATCCGACATTTTCGGAGACTATACAAGTTTTTTCAGTACCATTTTTTTCATTTTTCAAATTTCACCAAACAGTCCCCCACCCGTGCCACTCATGTGGCCCCCTGGCGTGGGATACCTTCCCTTAATTTAATTTGAGGGGCGTCTCCACCATACCGTGCCCCCTATGTCCAGCAGCAGAAGGACCCTAGACTGTGGCCCTCCCCCACCGCGCCTTGGCGTTGGCTGCACCAAGCTTCAGCGAGTCCCTTAGCACGTACTCCTGCAGTCTGCAGTGGGCCAGTCGGCAACATTCCCTGACGGACATCTCGCTCTGCTGGGTGGTGAGCAACGCTCGGGCAGACCAAAGAGCGTCTTTGACCGAGTTGATGACCCTCCAGCAGCACTCGATGTCAGTCTCTGAATGTGTCCCTGGGAACAGTCCGTAAATCACAGAGTCCTCTGTGACGGAGCTGTTCGGGATAAATCGTTCCAGGGACCCTTGCATACCTCTCCAGACTCTTTTTGCAAACCCACACTCTGCAAAGAGGTGGGCAACCGTCTCCTCTCCACCGCAACCGTCCCGGGGGCAGCGTGAGCTGGTGGTGAGGTTCCGACGGTGCAGGAAGGATCTAACTGGGAGGGCTCCCCTCACCGCCAGCCAAGCCAGGTCTTGGTGCTTGTTGGTGAGTTCTGGCGATGAGGCATTTTGCCAGACAAGCTGGGCAGTCTGCTCTGGGAACCACGCCACCGGATCCATCGAGTCCTTTCCCTGCAGTGCCTGCAGGACATTCCGTGCTGACCACTGCCCGATGGACTTGTGGTCAAAGGTGTTGGTCCGGAAGAAGCTTTCCACAGACGACAGATGGGGCGGCAATGTCCAGCTTACTGGCACATTGCGTGGCATCTGCGCCAGGCCCATCCTTCGCAACACCGGGGCCAGGTAGAACCTCAGCAGGTAGTGACACTTAGTGCCCACGTGCCTTG
>NW_026575689.1:0-36113 GCF_028641065.1 Leucoraja erinaceus | reverse complement strand
ATCCTATATGCATTTGAAATTATACATTATTCGTGACATTGTGCCGAGACGAGATTAAAAATCTTTGCAGATATTTTATTTTGTCTTTGTCATTCATCTTCTACATCACACCATCATTTCTTAAGGACTTTAATTCAGATAATTATCCAGCCATGTTGGATAATTTGGAGGAAAACACAATGATGTCAGCAGATGCATGTCAGACACCTACTGAGCCAGTTTGTTATAATGTTTAATATTAATACTTCCCAGTCCCGACCCCCTGGGAAACTGAAGGTTTCCCGCTGTAATTAAAGAGTTCCCACGGTAGACTGTAAAACTGGGACCCTGGTTCTGGACTCCCCAACATCGGGAACATTCTTCCTCCATCTAGCCTGTCCAATCCCGTAGATACGATTAGACAGGTATCTAGTTATTTAATTCAATTAATGATTTCTATCGCCCAGCCTCTCATCTTTCAATCGGGTTCGGCCAGGAAGGAACTGCAGGACGAAGATAGACACAACATGTAGCTCAGCGGGACAAGCAGCATATCAGAAGGGTCTCGACCCGAAATGTCACCCATTCCTTCTCCCCAAAGATGCTGCCTACCGTCGAACTCATTCTCTTTAAATCAGCATCTGCTGTTCCTTCCGACACATGCACAAGAAATAAGCAACTTTTCGGGCCGAAACGTTGCCTATTTCCTTTGTTCCATAGATGCTGCTGCACCCGCTGAGTTTCTCCAGCATTTGTGTGTGTGGGTGGGAGTTGGGGGGGGGGGAGAGACAAAAGGGGGGAGGGTAGAGAGATAAGGCAGCCTGAGGAAAGGCTCGCCTGTCAATTTCCCTCCGCAGATGCTGCCTGGCCCGCGGAGTTCCTCCTACCGTTCGCAGGAGTTCCACGGTAACCGCAAGAGTTACTATGGATATCGCACTGGCCACTACGTTCATAAAATGTTGCAATGCTCAACCACAAGTGTACGAGTCACTCTTGGACAAATTCAAACATGTTTGAATTTTCTCCCGAGTACCCAAGTTACACGATTACCTGCCGTTAACGCCACGGTGGTCCACGAATGCCGTACTGTTACCGCACGAGATTCCCACGATGTTAAACTCTGGTTACCTCTTGCGTCAAGTCGCCCCGTGAAAAGGGGGTTTAATTCTCATCCATCTGACAGATCTGCTTTTACTGGACTCGACTAAGTGGGACCTGTTGGGTCCCAGTCATACTGGAGGCCTGGTCCCCCAACGCATCCCATTCCCCAACGCAATATTCAACCACTCACCTGTTCCCCCAATGCAACTTGTTCCCCCAACGCAATATTCCACCACACACCCATAGTCCCTTTCTGCGCAGGTGCGGCTCATTTCCGCTCATCCCCGAGCACTCCCTCCCCCTCCTCTTCATGTGTGGGAGAGGAGGGGGCAGGGAAATGGGATGGGAGGGGAGGAGCGTTGTGTGTGGACGAGGAGCTGTAGTGACTGGAATTAGTGGTGCGCTGAGGACTCACAGCGGGCACTGGTCGTTCTCCTCCGCCGGGATCAGAGTCTCTCCTGTCAGTTTTGCAACATCGGCGGCATCTCCAACTCCGGGCTGGGCTGGGTCTCCGACTCTGGGTTGGGCTGGGTCTTCCATGCCGAGCTGGACAGGGTCCAGTCTCAGACACTGGGCTGCTGGTTGGCGGGGCTGCTGCCTGGGGTGGGGCTGCTGCTTGGGGCTGGGCTGCTGGTTGGGGCTGGGCTGCTTGGGGTCCATCCGAAAGTCCGGTTGGAAACCTCTGCCGGCCGCCCTCAGCTCCAGTAAAGATGCAATGGTGCAGGAAGTGAAGTGAAAATCGAATGAGATGTTTGGCTTGAGCTTTCCTCCTTCACTGCTGTGATCTGCAGAAAAAGATGAAAAATGTCTAAATCCATCCACCCTCCCCCCCTTCTCTCTCACAGAGTCTCTCACCTGATTTGGGCAGAATTTCTGAACTGCCAGCCACCAGGCCTGAGTGACTGAGCTGCCAGCCCAAGAATCCATTTGGCCCACAATGTCCATACTAGCCCCCTGGAAAACCAGTCCCTTTGGTCCCATTACTAGCGCTCCAAAAAAGAGGCAAGCAATATTGGAATTAATCGTGTGTGGGGGACCACCCCTCTCATGTGTACATGGGACCCAACGGATCCCACTTAGTCTAGTATATTGTAAAACACCGGTATAAGGTGTGGCATTTCGTATTTTACTTGCACATGCTTGAGTATATAAGAGCACCTAAAACAAAAACGAGTGAAGAAGAACTTTCCAATCAGCACCCGGGTTTGTCTTGCAGACACGACCAGCACGTGTACGGTTGTTCCCCTCATGGCCTCTCATCCTTCTCTGAGGAAGCAAGTCCCTTATCGGGTGAACACAGAGGAGAAGACACCGGTGGAGATGGGGGCACGGGGAAGGCAGGGATGGTGCTGGCACCGGTACAGGAATCGCTGGAGTGTCATTCATGGAGTGTGAGGGAAAACTGACAGGCAGGTCAGGGTAAGGACGGGACGGTGCCGGTTCATTAACCGGGAGGTGGTGTTGGCAGGTGCATCGGTAGATGCTGTTGTCAACACTGACCAGGTATGAGCATGGTTCCGTGGTGGACCCCAGAATGACACCGAGGTTGTCATAGCCTCCAAGCGGTCGTAAGCGGACAACCTGTCCCTTGTTGAGCGGTTGACGTGGAGAGCTGTGGTTCTAGCAGTTGCTTGGCCATAGGCAGTGTGGAGCAGATTCGCCTTGACTTGAGTCATTCGGCCGAAGATCCCAGGAGAGAGTTGCGGACCATGTTATTAAGGTTGAATAGGTCGAGATAGACATCAGAGCCAACTCTCTGTGTGCGTTCCATTAGTTGTTTTGCACTTCTTACCGCGCGCTCGGCTAGGCCGTTGGACTGCGGGTACTCGGCGCTGCTGGTGGTGTGGTGAAAGTCCCAGCGTTCCGCTAAATCTTTGAAGAGCTGACTGGAGAATTGAGTTCCATTGTCTGAGAGTAGCTTGAGGGGTGCTCAGTGGACAGAGAAGTGACGAGTGAGTTTTTGAATGACCATGGCTGAGGTCGGGCTACTGAGCAGGTCGATTCAAACCATCCTGTGGAGGAATCAACTAGAACCTATGTCCATGCCTTCTATAGGTCAATAGAAAATAGACAATAGGTGCAGGAATCAGCCTTTCGGCCCTTCTAGCCAGCACCGCCGTTCAATGTGATCATGGCTGATCATTCCCAATCAGTACCCCGTTCCTGTCTTCTCCCCATATCCCCTGACTCCACTATTTTTAAGAGCCCTGTCTAGCTCTCTCTTGAAAGGATCCAGAGAACCTGCCTCCACCACCCTCTGAGGCAGAGAATTCCACAGACTCCCCATTCTCTGTGAGAAAAAGTGTTTCCTTGTCTCCATTCTAAATGGCTTACTGCTTATTGTTAAACTGTGGCCCCTGGTTGTGGACTCCCCCAACATCGGGGACATGTTTCCTGCCCCTAGCATGTCCAAACCCTTAACAATCTTATATGTTTCAATGAGATCCCCTCTATTCCTTCCAAACTCCAGAGTGTACAAGCCCAGATGCTCCATTCTCTCAGCATATGACAGTCCCGCCATCCCGGGAATTAACCTTGTATACCTAGGCTGCACTCCCTCAATAGCAAGAATGTCCTTCCTCAAATTAGGGAACCAAAATTGCACACAATACTCCAGGTGTGGTCTTACTAGGGCTCTGTACAACTGCAGAAGGACCTCTATGCTCCTATATTCGCTTCCTCTTGTTATAAACGGCAACATGCCATTCGCTTCTTCATTGCCTGCTGTACCTGGATGCTTACTTTCATAGACAAGGACAAGGACCCCCCAGATCCTGTGTGTATTTCTCCTTTTCCCAACTTGATGCCATTTAGATAGTAATCTGCCTTCCCGTTTTTGCTACCAAAATGGATAACCTCACATTTATCTGCTTTAAACTTCATCTGCCATGCATCTGCCCACTCCCCCAACCTGTCCAAGTCGCCCTGCATTCTCATAGCATCCTCCTCACAGTTCACACTGCCATCCAGCTTTGTGTCATCTGCAAATTTGCTAATGTTACTTTGAATCCCTTCATCCAAATCATTGATGTATATTGTAAATAGCTGCAAACCCAGCACCCGGTAGGTATGTTACAAAACTTACCTTCAATGGCGCTGCAGTTCTGTCACTGCCCGTGTGCGCGACTTTGGCGCATTTGAGAGGGGGGCGGGTTTAAAATGCCCTTTTTTGTCAGCCAGTTGAAATCGATTTTTGTCGGGCTGTTTAACTGCTGAAGAAGAATAATTGCACCGACATCGGTTTTATTAATTTTTTTTAAACTGCACTGGATATTTTAATTGCAGGAGTAATTTAAAAATCAACTTCTAAAGCCGTCAACACCGACGTCGGGGACTGATTTCACTTAGGGGACAGGTAAAGGAAAGCCGTTTATATTACATATAAACGTGCTTCTTACGATGCCTTTAATCAAAATGTTACATTGCGAAAAGGTGACTTAAGACCCATACGAACCGGTAGTATTTTTCCTGCCAATATGGGGTTTAAATTCACAGTAACCGCAACGTTCCAAATTTCATATTCCACAAAATCCTACTCGCAAGATGATTAAACTGGCCATTAATTTACGGGAATTAAACACTAAATTCCTTCCATTTGGCCTATAAATTCATGACAATGAGGTTTAAAAATCATGTGATATTGTGAATTCTTGTGTGAATGTTATTTGGACACTTAGGCTATTTAAAAATGTTAACCTAGTCTTAAGAAATTGATAGATGTTTAGATCTAGTAATTGAATTTTGTAATTACCTACAATTAGGTAACTAACTAATTAGAGGCCCAAGAGCCGTTGGAGAGGTCGCTGAGGGAGGAGCTACACCCGAGCGGTAGGGATAAAACCTGTGCGCGGGGCTTTGTTGCTTACAGGGGCCCGAAAGCCGTTGGAGAGGTCGCGGAGGGAGGAATCTGCAATGTTCCAAGTTCCACGCGCACTTCAAAAAAACAAGTGGGGCTTGAGGAAGCCACGCTGATTGGTGGAAGCTGACAAGAGGGAGCAGCTGATTGGGAGACAGATCCCCCTGCTGATTGTATTGTGACAGTTTGTTTTGTATTGACTTGGTTTTGTATTGTATCCCAGGTAAGAGGAGAGTTGTGAGGGGGGGCACAGTTGTTCTGTTCTAGATATCATGTTAATGTGGATGATTTTGGTATTAACAATTTACAAGTCCAATTGTCGATTGGTTCCTTACGAGAGGGGGGGATAACCACCTGTATCTGGCGCCGTTGGGGCAGCAGTTCGACCATTGGTCCTTCAGGGAGACTGGAAGTGTCCAGTTGTGGGAGCTGCAAGAGCTATGGGTGTCACAACTGAAATTTTGTTGTCAACATTGGGTCGCAGGGGGGGGGGGGGGGGCAGACAGGGTCCCAGCAACTGCCCGGCTGTTGGTAAACTTTGACAAATCATTACCCCCCCATTATTGTTACCAGGGTAACCCCGGGTTTTTTTGTTAACAACCTTTGGGTTGCCAGAATTGAAAGGGGTCCCATTGCTTTGAACTTGGCAGTCAGCGGCATCACAAAAAAACTGCCATTTTGACTTAAGGGCAATGGGATGCTCAGCCAATGTTTGGTGGGACAGTACAAAATTCCACTGCACTTTTTAACAGGCTCAAAACCTTGGTCAGATTTTTGAAATGTTGTTTATTTGTTCTCTTCTTGATTGCAGGTAAAACATTGGTAGTCACTTCGTTGTTTTACAAGTCATTGACAACCACCTAACACAAAAAATTTGGGATTAAAACCAAACATTGGTCAAATGTGGGTAATTGCGGCGGCTCACAACTGAAAATTTTGTCAGCAATGCCTCGCTTACGACAAAACCTGCCACTATTGTAAAAAAGAAAAATACTTTATTCATTATTGCCGCACTCGGTTAACAGGCCCCATCCCAGCCAACAACAATCTCCATATCAACCAATCAATCAATCAATCAAAACTTTATTGTCATTTAGAAATAACATCGATATATGCAATTCTAAACAAAATTCCATTGCATTTGGCTCCGTGCAACACAAAATTAAACAGAAGTATAAAATGGAAAAAAAGACAAAAATGGATAAAAAGATAAAATAGATAATGGTGGCGGCCCATTACATGGCATTCAAGAGTCTGATCGCTCGTGGGAAGAAACTGTTGGAAAACCTTGACATTCTGCTCCTTGTCCTACGATATCTTTGACCGAGGGCAGCAGAGTGAACAGTCCATGATGGGGATATGTGTGGGGTCCTTTTATAATAAAACTGCTGGACTTAGATAAGCAAAACGTTTTGTTCGCAAATGTTTTTTAATTGAAGGGAGGGAAGAAGAGAAAGTCCGATGATTTTTTTTTTTCAGCCCCTCACACCACTGTCTGCACGGACTTCCAGTCAGAGGCTTTACAGTCCCCAAACCAGGATATGCGCTTGAGCCGACACACTTTCCCATGGGGCATTTGACTGAAAAATAACTGTAGAAGACAGCCCAAAAAACATACATTCATGTATACCCGACTCACCATGTAAAAAACAGGGGATCCCATTTCTGACAACATGTTTGTGAATGATCCACGACAACAGACATGGTGAAACGTTAGTCTTTATTCCATTCATAATGGCAGAACATTCAAACTCCCACCATGCATTCCCAGCTCGGGCATTGCTACTGTGCCCTCAGTGCCCTTGTTAGTGTAGTACCGTAATACCCATGTAATGGGTGGCCTGCCATATATGTGTAGTGGAGATTATAAATGGCATGGATTAATAAGGGTTAATCTACACAGATCCACATCCCAGCCTCTCATGAAATCAGACTTTCTGCATTTCGCACAGCCATCCTGATCCAATACCTGCTTCACATGCTGACCTGCAGCCAAATATTACCAGACACCCAAACATTTATATTGCAAATTCATGACAGATAAAGAATTCTCTCAATATTATCCTTAGTATCAGAAGACATCTTTTTTATAACCATTATCCACTCTCAATGCAAAATCCACTTGAGAGGAATATCAAGCACCAAATTCAAACATCTTACAACTTCACCATTTGCTATTGCTCTTGATTGCATGATTTTTGAAGGTGTTGACCAGATCATGGGTTTTGTTCCATCTAGAATGTTTTGGCATTTAGCTGATCTTTCTTCTTTCATCCCCATTGCATATCACTAGTCAGTTGGACCCATTATCAAATCCAGTTATTCAGAAAACCCACACATTCATCAGCATTAGACTCACCAAGCAATGAAGGCCTCAGTTCCCACAATCTCTTACCACTCACTAGAGTCCTAGTTCTACCCATGCTGCTCTCTTACCCCCTTCAGGAAATTAACTTTGCATTGGATCAAAGACATATAAGAACCATCATCCAATTTCAATGAAAATGTAATGTTGACTCTTCTCTGCAGTTGTTTGCATGGGGTATATAACAGAGGCAAAAACTGAGTGATATAGTGTGGGGAAACAAGCACTTCAGCCCAACTTGCCCACACTGCCCCCACCTGGACCTGTGTGTGTTTGGCCCATAACCGTTTAAACCTGACCTATCCATATACCTGTCCAAATGTTTCTTAAACGTTGGGAATGTTTGTGCAACTGTTCAAGTGTGTAAAAATACTAACACAACAATAGATTCTCTTTGGCAAATTCTGGTTTGGCAGTGGGCCGAGGAGCTGTATTCTAGTTTAAGTGACCCAAGTCACCAAACTACACCTATGTTCACATTTTGTCCCCAGTGTAAAAGTCCACAGTGAGTTACTAACGTAAGAATGCATGCGAAACTGCTACGACGCAGCGTGTCCTATCGATCCACTCCATCAGCCAACTCGTTCATCATGGAAATCCAGGACTTCCGCCAAATCGGCAAGCATGGCCCCCATCAGTTCTACAAAATTCCCTCACACCTGAATTCTTTTCTTCGCCATCTTTACCCGAGTAACAGCCCACGTTGTTTTTAAACTACACTGCCTAGAAGGGCTGATGAAGCATGCATGGGGAAGAGGTCTATTAGAGCCAGAATTGGTCATGGATTACTCTACCCCTTTTCTATAAAGGAACCAGCTCACCATTTTAGGCAGAATTTCATTTTTAAACACTGGAGCGGACCATCCCCGGGAAGCCAGGACAGCGTACCTGGTCGGAGTTCTCCACTGTAATCCCGGGGGTATTCTAAACCCACAACCGGGGCACTGTCGGACTGAGTGCATTGCCCAAGAGGCCATGGCCAGGATGTGTCCATACTCAGGGGGGTTTTTCGGTGGCAGGTCTCTTAGGTCACTCAGGTCCACTATTGCTCTAGGCCAGTGCCCTCCACTGACTATCCAGTTTGACCGGGGGGCTGGAACCGCAGCGGGGAATGAGAGGGCCATGGATGGGGGGGATTGCCAGATTTTGGGGTGGGGGGCACTGCAATTGCGGGGGCCTGCGAGTTTGTCCCTCTTTAAAAAAAAACTGCTTACCTTTTACACCCCACTCGCGTTCACCCCCTTTTCTAAATCAGTTGACAATTATCAATTACGTGACCCCTTCCCCGACAACCACAAAAATCATGTCCCACGTATTCAATCAAAAATGGAATGTTGTAAAACGGGCCCCTGGGGTATTTCACTAAAATCTTAATGGGTCTTGGGGGGGAAGTGGGTGGGGATGCGTCTGGGGGGGTGGGACTTTTTAAACGGGGGGGGGGGGGCATTTCAGGGGGTCAAAAATAAACGTTGACTCTTCTCTGCAGTTGTTTGCATGGGTATATAACAGAGGCAAAACTGAGTGATATAGTGTGGAAACAAGCACTTCAGCCCAACTTGCCCACACTGCCCCACCTGCCTGTGTTTGGCCCATAACCGTTTAAACCTGACCTATCCATATACCTGTCCAAATGTTTCTTAAACGTTGGCATGTTTGTGCAACTGTTCAAGTGTAAAACTAACACACAATAGATTCTCTTTAAGTTCTTAAATTCTGGTTTGGCAGTGGGCCGAGGAGCTGTATTCTACAGTTTTGTGACCCAAGTCACCAAACTACATGAAATGTTCACATTTTACTTCGGAGTCACGTGAGTGACTACGTGAAGAAGCCCGCGTACGACGCATGCGTGTCATATCGCTACACGCATTCGAACTCGTCATCGCTGGAGGAAGGACGTTCCTCCAAATCGGCAGGACTTGAACCTGCAACAGGTAAGGGAACTTCGTTTTCTTTACTTACCCTTTTTTTATCTAGAAGGCTGATGAAGCTGGCTGGGGAGAGTCTGCAGAATTGCAGGCAGCCAGCACTGGCCGGGGCCCGTTAATTTCTTTTAAACAGGAGCGGACCCGACTTTAGAGCCAGGACAACGGTCGCTGGAGCAGTTTCCCGACAACTCCGTAACAGCCCCACTAGTCGGTGAGTGCATTACTAACTTATGGGTCTGAGGGGCTGGAAGGTGCGGAATTGACGGGGGTTCTGCAGGTCTAAAAATAGCGGGGAGCGGTCAGTGCCGAGAGCACTGAGTACGCGTTGGGACCGCTGGAACGCGCTGGAATAGAGGCGGTGGGGGGGGGGGGGGGGGGGGGGGGGGAACAGGCAACAGGCTGAATTCCCGTTATGGGAATAGCTGTGCCAAACTTACCCCACTCCCCGATTTTCTCCAGTTTTTGTTTATTACTACACCTGTCCACAGCTGGGATATATAGGACCAGCAGCTGGCTGGGGAGAGTCTGCAGATTGCAGGCAGCCAGCAGAGGCGGGGGCCCGTTAATTTGTTTTAAAACAGGGGACGGAGCCGACTTCAGCGACAGGATAACGACGCTGCAGCAGGGTTTCCTGACGACTCGGGTACAACACCACGGACCTTTACTATAGGTATGTGGGAAAATGGTGTAAAACAAAAATGGGGTTTTCATAAAATATGTGTGTTAATCCTTTTGTTAAAGTACTAGATGGTTCCGAGGCGCTGGAAGTGCGGAAAGGGCGCATTAACGGCACTTCCGCAATGTTCTAAAAATAGCGAGCTGTCAGTGCCGAAGAGCACTGAGCACGCGTTGGACCCGCTAGCCCACGCTGAAGGAAGCTGGTACGAGTGGCTGCAGCATGATCAGCAGCCAGCACAGGTGCCTGGGAGTACCGGGACCGGGTGGAGTGGTGGACCCACATACAGGACCGGTGTGGTCAGCGGCGGAGCGAGGACCCGCAAACCAGTGCCCGTGTGTACGGGGGACGGGAACAGCGGGGGAAAAAGGAGCTCCTTCATAGTGGCAGTCACATGAATGTGGACAAGGAGCGGCATAGTTATATCGGGCGGCCGGGAGCGACCAGTGCCCGTAGGCATGGGGCCCGGCTGCGGGAAATACCGCGTGCGACTAGTGCCCGAGAGCACCAAGGTCGGCAGGAGCGGTCTGATATATTAAAGCACCCGCGATCGACTAGTGCCCGAGAGCATGTAAGTCGGCTGGAGCGGTTTGCTGGAGTAAATTTCTCCACAGTGGCAGGCTCCGGGATATGGAGGATAGCCACAGTGGGCAAAAAATATAAGTCCCACAGCAGTTTCCCATAAGGGCTGCATGAAATGTCAGACGCCTCTGAGGAGGGTATTGAAGATCTGACTGGGCCAGGATGGCTGCCAGTGTTAATAAAGACATCACTGCGAAAGTGATGTGGCGAAACAGCCTCCGGATAATACTTACCGATACCAGAGTGAGGATGAGCAGCTGCAAGATATAGCGCAGCCAGCAGCGGCCACTTTTGTGGAGCTGGGGAACCGGTATGAGTGGCTGCAGCAGGTTCGGCCGTCAGTGACATGGTGAATATTTGGCCCGGGACGACCACTGTGGGAGATGCGAACGCCTCTACTTCAGCATCTACCCCAACCTCAACCTCAAGGCCCTCCACAACCATGAGTGAAACCAAGAAAATAACTCAGTTACCACCGATAACCATGGAGGTAGGTGAATCTGGGGCTCCAGAATTAATAGGGAGCACGGAAGTTGGAGGGACATTGCAACTTCATTTGGAAGCATGGTGTAATATAACTATGGACAGATATATTCTTAGAAGTATTAAGGTTTCTACACAAACAAAACCTTTCCAGTACAATATACACTGGACA
Organism: Leucoraja erinaceus; assembly: GCF_028641065.1. Taxonomy (NCBI): domain Eukaryota; kingdom Metazoa; phylum Chordata; class Chondrichthyes; order Rajiformes; family Rajidae; genus Leucoraja; species Leucoraja erinaceus. The sequence goes on along the minus strand of NW_026575689.1, from coordinate 24,974 downwards.
GAATATACATGCTTACTAAATGGGAACAAGCTAAAGCCCACATAGAACTACATAGATTATTCACTAAAGGGGTAATTGAACAAACCAAACCTGAACAACAGGAATTTGTCTCAAACATATTTATTAGAAATAAGAAAGATGGGGGTTGCCGTATTATTATTGATTTATCAACGCTTCACAATGTTGTGCAATATGTTCATTTTAAAATGGATACTTTTAGCACTGCTAAAGAGTTAGTTTCAGCAGGCTACTTTATGGCAAGTATTGATCTTAAAGATGCTTACTATACAATACTCATCAGAGGTAAAATTCTTAAACCAGCTTTGGCATTGCTGCAACAACAAAATCATAGAGTAATTACATAGTTGGATGAATACTTATTGTGGGAATATTTATGAATTGGCATGTCAGGCAGTGGTTGCCACAAAACAATTGTGTGAACAGCTGAGATTCATTATCCATCCAATTAAGTCAAAATTGACACCATTAACACATTTAATATGTTAATGACTTTACTAATAGGGAAAGTCACAGAGTTACAAAAACATTAGAGCACTAAAAATTAATAGAGGCCATTTTTTGAGGGCCAATGGAGCTAACAATTTAAGCCATAAAAGAATTACAATGGTGGGAACACAATGTTAAGTATGGCTCCAACCCAATAGTTATTGACAACCCGTCTGTGCTATTACAAACAGATGCCAGTGCAATTGGTTGGGGTACAACTGATACCATCTTGAGCTCTGGGGGGAGATGGAATATACAAGAAGCAAACCTACTTAACACTAAGGGTATAAAGTACTTAGAAATGTTAAGTGCATTTTATGGGTTAAAATCTTATTGCTCAGGAATGAAACAGCAGCACGGAGGAGGCGCTGTCCTGAACGGCTGCCTGTCCTGCAGCTGTCCGTTTTTTCCCCTTCTTTTTTGTTATTTTTAGTACGTTGAGTGTGCAGTCAGGGGGTCTAATCTTTTTATGTGTGGGGGGTGGTGGGGGGGGGGGGGGGAACTGCTTTTCCAAGTCCCTACCTGGTCGGAGGGGTTGCCTTCCTCCGAGCAGCGTCTTCGACCTGTCCTCGCGGCCTACCAGCGGGTCCTGGAGCGACGTTTTCCTGAGGGGCCTGCCCAGAACATCGGCTTTGGTGGCGGCGCAGAACATCGGCTTTGGCGGCGGCGCGGCGCTGGAGCGCTGTCGTGGAGCGGGCGATGCCTTTCCTGGGTCGCCGCGCTGGAACTCCAGTATGCTGGGACTGCCGAAAACATCATCGGTGAGCCGCGGTTCTGCGGAGCGGCCAGCTGCGACGCTGAACTTTACATCCCGGAGCCTGGGATCTCTCGCAGAGATCGCCAGTGTGTGGAGCTCCGTCCGGCGCGGTCAGGTTGGCTTGGAAGCCGCGGGCTCCGTTGGGAAGGTGGCCGTTCCTGGCACCCCAAGCCGCTGGGGGTTCTCCCGACGCCGGAGTACCATCACCCGGCGAGAACATCGGGCGCCGTGGCGGTGACTGTGGAGTCCTCAATAGGCCCGACTTTGGGTGGACAAGAGGATGGGGACTGAACTTTGTGCCTTCCCCCACAGTGGGAATCACTGTGGGGGGATGTTTTATGTTTGGTGTTGAATTTCTTCATGAATACTTTGTTGTATTTTTTATTAGTGTGCTGCAAGGACATCAGAATTTCCCCTTGGGGATTAATAAAGTTTATTCAATTCAAGTTGGATTGCAGATAGATAATACCTCGGTGGTGGCATATATAAGTCATATGGGTGGAAATATATCAACATCTTGTGATGAATTGGCAAACTCAATTTGGCTATGGTGTGTCCAAAGGACTATTTGGTTATGGGCTACGTATCTACCAGGGATACTAATTTAGTGGCAGACACCAGGTCACAAAAATTTAATGAAAGTACTGAATGGAAGTTGGATAGAACGGTATTTTCTGAAATCACAGTAAAGTATGGAAGGCCGGGTATTAGATTTGCATCCAGGTTTTAAATCACCAGTTACCGAGGTATGTATCATTGGAACCAGATCCTGGGGCAGAAGGTACAGATGCATTTTCACTGAACTGGGGGAAATGGTTCATTTATGCATTTCTTCCTTTTTTCTGCCTAATCAATCGGGCACTAAGGGAAATTCAACAGGAATCGGCATCTGAGATTTTCTTAGTACCTGATTGGCTTACCTAACCATGGGTTTCCGTGGTACAGGACATGGTGTGGGAACCATGTATAACTTTAAGACATAGTCCTAAGTTACTGGTGCATCCAGTAACTCAGGATAGCTATCCATGCCATAGAAAATATTGAATTATTGGGTTGTAGACTCTCGCCAAGGGGCATGGGGCTATCAAAAGAACTGTGGACATGATCACAGCAGCACAAAGAAGGTCTACACAAAAACAGTATTTAGGTCATATTAAAAAATGGACTAATTACTGCCATAATAACTATCTGGACCACAGAAATAAGGATGTTCCGGCGGTGCTAGAAGTTTTCTCACCAGCCTGCACTATGAAGGACTTAGTTACAGCACTGTGAATAGTGCCAGAAGTGCATTGTCAAGTTATTTGTGGCAAGGAACAGAAAGACAGTCTGTGGGATCACATCCTCTGGTAGTTAAACTTTTAAGAGGCAATTTTAACACCAAGCCACCCAAAACAAGATATAACAAATCTGGGAGGTAAGTGTGGTCCTGACTATGCTAAGGAATTGGTCGCCGGGCTACAGCATTAAATCTGGATAAACTAACTAAGAAATGGTAATGCTGATGGCGCTAGGCACAGCACAAAGGGTCCAGTTATTGCAAAAAAGTAAGACTGGATGGCTTCACTATGGCGGCAGGAAGTTTGGTTTCTGTTATCCAGGACCGTGTTATTAAACATAATAGACCAGGATCAGCGGGGCAGGTCATAGAATTTATGGCCTACCCGGAGGACAAACGCCTCTGTATAGTGAAGCACGTTTTGTTATACAGTGAAAGGACAAAGGCTATCAGAGGCAAGGGAATGGCGTTTAATCAGCTATAAGAAACCGTACCGTAGTGTAAATTCAGACCATTTCACGGTGGCTGAAATATGGGTTACGATAGGCGGGAGTGGACACTAACATATTTAAATCTCACTCCACCAGGGCTGCAGCTACATCCGCAGCAAAACGCCTTGATGTATCCATGGACCAAATCCTCAGGATTGCAGGATGGTTGTCGGAGAAAACGTTTTTTCAGAAATGTTATAACAAACCAGTTAGCAGTATGGGAACGTTTTCGGGGAACATTTTAAGTTCTGTATGATAATTTATCCATGAAGAATACGGGGTTATGATTTGAATTAATTAGATATTATTTATCATTTCCATTAAATAATTGGTATGAATGTTTTGAATATCATTAACAATTTCTCCCAAACTACCAAGGCAGTTGTGAAGCATGGACTCGTTCCACGGCATGAGGTCACAGAGCTTTGAAATCTTCACGTAGTCACTCACGTGACTCCGAAGTAAAATAGTAAGATTAAACGAGAACTTACCAGTTTGAAGTTTGATCTGTATTTTATGAGGAGGAACGTTGAGGGAATACGTGCCCTCCGCTCCCACCCTCGTATGGTCATATCTTAAACTGGTATCTCTTTAATAATCTTACTATTTTAGGTCATTATAGTGTATCTGTGACCTCACACCGCTGCTTTGAAGGATGACACGCATGCGTCGTACGCGGGCTTCTTCACGTATTCCCTCAACGTTCCTCCTCATAAAATACAGATCAAACTTCAAACTGGTAAGTTCTCATTTAATCTTACTATTTTGTGTAAAATAATTATATAAATCACCCCTGAAACTCGTCATGAAAAAGATTTTGACATTATTTTAAATTAAATTAGAGAAAAAACGGAAAATCTTCCAATAAAAAGCACATTTAACATTGAGGTGTCTGCCAGTTGGCCAATCATGCGCTTTGCTTCAGGCTAGCACACAAAATGGCTGAGGGTGCCTCGTCAGATGCCCGTTGTACTGGAGATTCAGATTGGTTATTCTGTGGAATACATGTCGTGGAAACTTGCAGCTTGTAATTGAATTTAGTGAGAAAAGCATTAAAAAGTCTGAAGAATGTGCTGCTAAGTGGATGGAAGTGGAAGAAAGCCTTGAAAGCAACGTCACCACTGAGGTGCTCCAACACAAAGAAGACAACCAGGAATCAAATCTAACTGAAAGGTAAGATCTAAAGTCTGAATTTATGAAAATCTATCTGCATGGACTTTAATGAATTTAATTGCACCCTTTTATAATGAGAATAAATTCATTTATGCACTTACTCATTCAATCATACATTCAATCATTCATTCAATCATGCATTCATGCATGGAGGGCCTAAACTATATGTTTCCATAACACAGTCAATTAAACATTGTCACTAATGCCAGCTTGTTGTAGAGTAATATGTCTTTAACAGCTAATCTCAGAGCTGCCTGCGATAACTTACCGGGAAAAAGTGTTCCAACCGCGGGGCCTAGGTACATAATATAGTGAAGCCGCGGTCTCAATTGAAGTCCATGCAGACCTAAGTAATATGAGGTTTTTCTTTTCTGCAGCTTCTGCCCCTCCACTCTTCAGAGCCAGTCCAGACAAAAATGTTTTGTGTGGACATGCACTGTGCTTTAATGAACACTAATTTGATAATTTACAGACTTGCCATCCCATCTACCTGGACATGCGTACATGTTTAATTTCCTCATTGATATGTCGATATTGTCTTACATACTATAAAACATGAAAAGATGTAAAATACACACTGACACATATTATCTTCTATTATTAGGAGGCAGCAGTGTATCCCGGGTTATCATGCAGAGTGCTATCGTCACTTCTGCAACATAACAACAATAAATCGAGCGATAGCAAAGTCTAGAAGGATGAAAGGTAATGATAAGACTCAAACAACAAATCTTTGTACTTATGGTCATATGATGTTACTTTGAAAAATGATAAGATATATTTGAGGATGTTGATTTATTTTACTTTTCATTCCTTGTCTGTTTTCTTTTTCCTCTTTCAATTGAGTTCAAGACGCAATGTAATGAGCTATTCGGCCTGCCCTGTGCTTGAAACTGCAATGCAATTTGAAATGAAATGAAAGGAGTTGTTTGGCCTGTCTGAAACCACAAATTCCAGCCCACAAGGCCCCTATTAGCCGAGAAACCTATCCATTTCGCCCAAAATGCCTGTTTTAGCCCAGGTGGAGCATTTTGGACCAAAAGCCGTGCCAGGCCAGGAAAAGTAAAGAAAAAGTACCTTTCACTAAGATTTCACTCAGATTTTTTTTATAGAGCCCCTTTGGCCCATCAGGCCTGTACTAGCTCAGGATTCCCTTTGGCCGACAGTATGTATTCCCCCTGCAAGTATTAAACCTCACCCCAGTACATTTCTCCCTCCCTTCATTTGCTCCCTGTGAAATCCAGGCCAGGATAGCCATTCCTCCGTCATTGCTGTGATCTGCAGAAAAGATGGAAAATGTCTAAAATTGATTTTCCACCCTCTCCCCCTTCTCTCTCATAGTCTCTCACCTGTTTTAGGCAGAATTTCTGGCTGCTTCTGAGCTGTCAGCCCACCAGGCCTGAGTGACTGAGCTGCTACCTAACCAGGCCTGAGTGACTGAGCTGCCATCCCATCAGGCCTGAGTGACTGAGATGTCAGCCCACAAGGCCTGAGTCACTGAGCTGCCAGCCCAAGAATCCATTCAGCCCACAATGTCCATGCTCGCTGTCTGGAAACAGGTCTCTTCAGCCCACAACACACATACTAGTGCTCCAGAAAGACCCCCCCCCACTGGCCAGAAATATTGGAATTGGTGGGGAGGTGGAATATGTCAACATTTTTTGAAAGGGATACCATGTGTGACAAAATTGCCAGAGTTCTCCAAGGGTGTAATAACCAGTCAATTGGGGGAACCTGTAGTTGTTTAGCTTTAAAGATATCACCACTGATATTGTACATTAAGAGTGGCCACGTGAAAAGTGTCACAGGGCTTTTGTAATATCGTTTTTTTTTTTCAAATTCAGTGCCCGATTCCAAACACAATCCCACAAAAATGTATGTTCAAACCAATTATTCATTTAAAAATGTTTAATTCTTTAAAAAGAGCCATGACTTGTTCACTATTGTAATAAGAGTCTTGTGCGAACAGTCCGTGGCTGATAGCGTGTGGCTGGTGGCGCTATGTTTAAAGGCTAATAGCCTTTAACATGGAAATTTATAATCATATTATAACACAAGATAACAAGCTCCAATTTGCATGATTTTCAATGTTCAGTAAACCTCTTTGTTAGTGAAAGCACTTTTGTAATTCTTTGGTCAGGAGATCCAACAGTCAGATATTGACTGCAAATGTTCATTGATTGTGGGACACATAGTGCTGACATTCCAGCTGCCAAGCTGGGGAACCTTTTTGTCTTTTGTTTTTTTTTTCAAGAGTAACTACTTGATGTCTGCTTGTCAGGAAAGAAACTTCCCTAATCCCCATGTACCGATAGAGGAAGGTGAAGGTTAACTGGTCAGTACCTGATTGACTGGGGGCTGCCCAACTTAACGCAGATGATAACTGACCAGTAGGAGAGGGTGAGCATTCTCACCATCAGAAGTAGCCCGTGGCGACCATGATCTGGGTTTGATCATGACCATGAGGTTTGGCCTCAGTCAGTGCAACAAAGTTAATGAAGAGAATGTGGCCATCTCAAAGGAATCTGAGCACAAAGATCCAACAATAAACTTGTCACATAAAGAACAACAGCAGTGCAGGAAATCCAATGACCAGCTAATAAGCATAGCATGCATGTGCTGTCAGGAAACATCAATGAGCCAAACGCATTGGAAGTCAACTGCTGAAGCTAGAATGAATGAAGGTTATCATCAGCCTCCTCTTATCCTGCCAAATTATTTATTTCCACCTTGACTCCATCCTTTTTCCCTGTTACATCTGATGTCCTTCCCTATTCTAAAGTTCCTTATTTCCTGGTCTCAGTCGCTCCATCTTTGCCATGAAATCCCTCTGCACCTCCACCCACATCAGCATTGTTGGAGGGGACCAACCAACTGCACTCCACCAACTCCCACATACGCCTGGCTAAACTAGTCCACACAGTAGTGATTGGGGACTATATAGTTCGGGGGTCGGTTAGATGATTCTGTGGACGCAGTCGGGAGACCTGGCTGATGGTCTGCCTCCCTGGTGCCAGGGTCACGGATGTTTCTCAACGCGTCCAAGATATCCTGAAATCAGAGGGAGAGGAGCCTGAGGCAGTGGTACATATAGGTACCAATGGCATAGGTAAAAAAAAGAGAAGAGGTCCTGAAGGGAGAATTTAGGGAATTGGGAGGAGAGTTAAGCACTTCGGGTCCAGTGATCACAATACCATTAGTTTCAGTATAATTATGGAGAGGGTCAGAACTGGACCTAGGGTTGAGATTTTTGATTGGAGAAAGGCTAACTTTTGAGATGCGAAAGGATTTAAAAGGAGTGAATTGGGACATTTTGTTTCATGGGAAGGATGTAGTACTGAAATGGAGGACATTTAAAGGGGACATTTTAAGAGTACAGGATCTTTGTCCCTGTTCGGTTGAAAGGAAATAGTTAAAATTGGAAAGAGCCCTGGATTTCAAGGGAATTTGGACACTTGGTTTGGAAAAAGAGAGAGATCTAAAATAATTATAGACAACATGGAGTGAATGAGGTGCTTGAGCATGTTGTTCCATTGTTTAAAAAGGGTTCGAAGAGTAAACCTAGCAATTATAGACCTGTTAGTTTGACTTCAGTGGTGGGCAAATTAATGGGAAAAATACAGAGATAATATATATATAAGCATCTGGATAAACAGGGTCTGATTAAGAACAGTCAACATGGATTTGTGCCTGGAAGGTCATGTTTGACTAATCTTCTTGAATTTTTTGAAGAGGTTACTAGGGAAATTGATGAGGGCAGTGGATGTTGTCTATATGGACCTTAGTAAGGCCTTTGACAAGTTTCCTCGTGGAAGGTTGGTTAAGAAGGTTCAATTGTTGGGTATAAATGCAGGAGTAGCAAGATGGATTCAACAGTGGCTGAATGGGAGACGCCAGAGAGTAATGGTGGATGGCTGTTTGTCAGGTTCGAGGCAGGTGACTAGTGGGGTGCCTCAGGGATCTGTGTTGGGTCCACTGTTGTTTGTCATGTACATCAATGATCTGGATGACGGTGTGGTAAATTGGATTAGTATGATACAGATAGGTGGTGTTGTGGATAATGAAGTAGTTTTCCAAAGTCTACAGAGAGATTTAGGCCATTTGGAAGAATGGGCTGAAAGATGGCAGATGGAGTTTAATGCTGATAAGTGTGAGGTGCTACATCTTGGCAGGACAAATCAAAATAGGACGTACAAGGTAAATGGTAGTGAATTCAGGAATGCAGTTGAACAGAGGGTTCTAGGAATAACTGTGCATAGTTCCTTGAAGGCGGAATCTCATGCAGATAGCGTGGTAAAGAAAGCTTTTGGTATGCTAGCCTTTATAAATCAGAGCATTGAGTATAGAAGTTGGGATGTAATGTTAAAATTGTACAAGGCATTGGTGAGACCAATTCTGGAGTATGGTGTACAATTTTGGTCGCCCAATTATAGGTAGGATGTCAACAAAAGAGTGAGTGTTTTTGCCTGGGTTTCAGCAACTAAGTTACAGAGAAAGGTTAAATAAGTCTTTATTCTCTGGAGCGCAGAAGGTTAAGGGGGGACTTGATAGAGGTCTTTAAAATGATGAGAGGGATAGAAAGAGTTGACGTGGGCAAGCTTTTCCCGTTGAGAGTAGGGAAGATTCAAACAAGAGGACATGACTTCGGAATTAAGGGACAGAAGTTTAGGGGTAACATGAGGGGGAACTGCTTTACTCAGGGAGTGGTAGCTGTGTGGAATGAGCTTCCAGTGGAAGTGGTGGAGGCAGGTTCGATGGTTAATAAACTTCTCTTTCAATTCTACTCCCTTTCTCCATATCACAGACATGTTATTGGACCCTTCTTCAGACTTACCTGATTTGAAACATTAACTCTCCTTCATTTTTCACAGATGCTGCTTGGCCTGCAGAGTGCTGACAGCATTTTAGGTTTTAACTTTAACTTTATAACATTTTGCTGCCTTCCTTGCCTACTTTGCACAAAACTGTTTATTTGTGTATCCAGTCTCTGTTCATCCTACCATTGTAGCCACGGAGAACAGCTAAAATGGTCAGTGTTTGCTGTTAGCTCCCAGGTGAGTGAGTGAGCCCACAAGCCTGGCTCCTACTCACTTTTTCCACCTGGTGGCGAGAAAGATCTTACTGTCGTATTTCCACCCATATTTCCGAAGTTATTAATCGTCTAAATTTTTAAAACAGCTCGAAAACTCACCAATTATGGAACAAAAATCCAAATAATGTCACAATGCACTCACAAGGCAGGACGGCCCAATCCAGGAAGGAAGGGGCACTCCAGCGCTCCAGCGACAAATCCGAATGACATCACAATGCACTCGCAAGGCATGTGATGCACGGAGTCACTCAATCCTTCTGCCGTGCCGCACACGCAACACCTACATTCTTAGGTGGTAAAACCCGCCAACATCACTGCTGCTCACGGACAGAGGAAATATACAAATGATTTTCGTGACTGATTTGCGAAAGAGCAGCGTGCCAGCGGATTGAGGGCAATTCCTGGCCCACGACTGGCCCGGGGCTGGAGGGTGACTGAGCGCTCTGAACCCGAGCAGCAAGGGACACTCAGATACTTGGTGTAAGTGGCCGAAGGAGCGGATCCCTCTGGACAGCCCCCACACTACTCCTGGGGTCAGTGCTGTCTGGCCACCTGACACACGATGACATAAATCCCGGCAATGACCCCGTTAGCTGCAGCAGAGTTGGGGACAGTCTGGTCCCTCTGCCCACCCAGTCACAGACCCTGTGCTGCATCGGCAGCAGACCCCGAACCCCAGAACCCGACACACACCTGGGGTGATTCACCCCCCCAAACCCCACCCCCACACGGGGTGATTCACCCCCACCCAAAACCAGACCCCGACCCACACATTATTTCACTGTGCTGAGGATTGGAGGGGGGGGGGGGAGTAGAGGGTGGAAAGGCCAGAGGGGAGCGAGAGGGGGAAGAGGAGAGGGGGGAGAGGAGAGCGAAAGTGGTGCAATATATAATTGGGGGAATGGGTTGCATTGAGGGAGCAGCTGAGTAATGCAATATTGTGTTGGGGGTGCGGACTGCACTTGGTTTAGTCACATTTAAAATATCCGTGCTTTGAAAGACTATAATACATTGATTGTTAAATATTAGGCAATTATTGGTATTATGACGTCATCTTAATGGTTAAAGTGACAAAATAATGTTAATCACTTAATTTAATTTTTGTCACTGGGAAATATTGATACACATTTCAAAGGATGAGAGAATAGGGCAGTAGGACAATGGGCTGTTTGGACTCCAAAGGGTGTAAAATTCAATGAATGATTGTATTCTGAAAAGTTCATCACACATTCTGTAAATCTAAGTAAATGGTTTCTACGTGGTAATCAGCACTGGCACTTTGGAATAAAAAAATATTTTTATACATATTTGAACTAACATAATAAAAATGGGGATCTTGAAGCACCTCATCGTTAGTGCCTTGGAATCCAAAAATGAACTTTTTGGTCTGGCTGAGTTTTATTGGGTTGATCAGGTGTGTTGTGTTATATTATTGTACAATGGCCAATATGCAGGATGTCAGCAATATTTGTTCATTTACTTGTGGTTTTGTCGCCAAGATCTCCATTATCTTGCTGCTGGATGCGTAATAAATTTGCATGTTAAATTTGATATTGAAATAATGTAACTTAGAAGCATGAGATGTGTGATGATTAACAGAGATTTGATACATGGAAGGAAGGCCTCGCTCACAGTATTAAATATATGGGAGCGACCTGATACTCTTTGGTATCACAATTGCATTAACTATAAAATATTTTGAAAATAATTTGTTGCTAGGTAGGTTTAGGTACACATAGCAGAATTAGAATTGCCAATAGACATTGAGCAAATGTAGGAAAACTCAGGCTCTGATATTTTTCCATCCATTTCAATATGGGGAAAAATATTGCAAATCATGCATCTGGATCCACAGGCGAGCCAAATAAAATTTTAAAATGAAAAAGAAAAACACTGTGAATATTACAAACTTGAAATAAAGTCTAAAATTCCCGACATTTTCAGCAGGACAGGTAGCACGTGGTGAAAAAGCCCTTCAGAACTTAAGAAAAATGGTAGGAACCAGGAAGCTTTGGAAATGTTACATATTTTACAGAATTACTGAAAGGGGAGTGGAGTGGGTAGAGCAAAGCAAACAGTTTGTAGGAGGCTGGGCAAAGCAAGGCAAGAGATGAATGGCAAATAGATTACAGTGGAAGGCAGAAGGCAGTGGTCCAGGTGGTAGAGGACACTGGAAAAATCCCAAAGAGTTTGGATGAGTTGGTTTCAAGCAGCATGGAAGAAAATAAGGTAATCATTATAATGAAGGACATGGTGTGTGAAAAAAATGGAACTGAAGGTAAACAGGTTAGCAACTCCTGATGGTTTGCACCAAGCATTTCAAAGTAGGCAACATTTGATGCAGTGGAGCTATTAGCTGAAGCTGTTACACCAAGTAGCGATATTACAATACTTACCTTCAGCGGCGCTGCAGTTCTGCCACTGGCCGTGTGCGCGACTTTGGCGCCTTTGAGGGGAGGGTGCGGGATTAAAATGCTGTTTTCTCCTGCCTGTCCAAGATGGATTTCCTCGGCCTGCCAGCTGATGCAGAAAAATCGTTCCAAATTCCGTTCTCGGAAGTTAAAAAAAAAATTGGGGGACAACTTCATCGCTGGTGTAAAATAAAAAAGCGACTTCTAACGCCCTCAACGCCTACAATGGGACGGATCTCACGTATGGGACAAAACACGGGGTAAGTTGTTTATTTTACGTATAAACTTGCTTCTTAGGGCGACTTTAATCAAATTTCCTTGCCGAAAATGTGATTTTGCCTCCATTTAAACCAGCAGTGTTTTTCCTGCCGATATGGGGTTCAAATTCACTGCCACCGCAACAGTCCAATCGATCGCGTTCCACAAAAACCCACTCGCAAGGTGATTTAAAAGTCCATTAATTTACGGGAATTAAACATTAAATTCCTTCCATTTGGCCTATAAATTCATGACAATGAGATTTAAAAATCATGTTATATTGTGATTTCTTGTGTGAATGTTATTTGGACACTTAGACTATTTAAAAATGTTAACCTTTTCTTATGAAATGGATAGATGTTTAGATCTAGTAATTGAATTTTGTAATTAGCTACAATTAGGTAACTAACTAATTATATGCTTTAATTTCAGGTCATAATAATAATAATAATAATAATAAATATTATTTGTGGGTGCCTTTCAAAAGTCTCAAGGACACCTTACAGAATTTAACAAGAGTAAAAAACATATAATCGGAGTAAAATAAATAATAAAGACATCACCAATACACAAATTAAAGACAGAATTCAATGCAAAGACAAAAAAATCAAAAACACTATGTGAAGAGAGAGCAGCGGCAGCTAAACCGCGCCAGCGTACACTCTCCCTTCCGACAGCCATCTTGGACACAAACTAAAATAATCACTTACACACAAAAATCATCCCCCCACAATGGTTACCACTGTGGGGGAAGGCACAATATCCAGTCCCCATCCCCAGTTCTCCCAAAGTCAGCCCTATTGAGGCCTCCGCTATTGCCTCTATGGAGGCCCGATGTTCCTGGCCGTTCTCGCCGGGTGCTGTTGCCCCGGCGTCGGGAGAGTCCTCTCAGTGGCTGGGCCACCTGGAACGTCCGCTTCCTTACCAGAGACCGCGGCTTCCGAAGTCGACAAGGCCGCCCCGGTTTGGAGCTCCCAATATCCCGATGTTGAAATCAGCGGTGCCCACTCCGCTCCGCAGACCCGCAGCCCAGAGGTGTTGAACTCGGCGGTCACAGCTCACCAGAGCTCCAGCGCGTCGATCCAGCGCGGCGACCCAGGCAAGGCATTGCCCGCTCCGCTCCACGATAGCGCACCAGCGCTGTGCCGCCACCGAAGCCGAGGTGCTGGGCGGTCCCCGCCAGGAAAAGGCACTCCGCGCCCGCTGGTAGACCACGAGGACAGGTCGACGGGGCAGCCCGGATAAAAAGCTGCCTCACCGACCAGGTAGGGACCTAGGTCATCCAAGTAAGATTGTTTCATATTTGTTACAGAATGCTTCAATCTATAATAACTGAAAATTTCTTTCAGTTCTCTTAATTTTTAAGAAAGTTAACGGCTTTTGACTGTCCTAGATCACAGCTTTTGTGTTAAGTCAATGGAAAAGCAATAGGGAACAAGATGCTAATTTCCGAGTATGAAAATGGCCATAACTCTTTTAATACTGAAGATAACAAAGTGAATTAGGTGTCAAATTAAACTTCGTTTTATGCTTTATCTGATGGGATAAATTGCAGACTTGATTTTTTAAATCTCAAACTTTTGTAACATTGCTACACCAAGTGAGTTTCTCACCACAATGATACCAATAGCTCATAAAACCTCAAATGTGGCACCAATTTTCAAGAAGGAAGAAATGCAAAAGGTACTACACAAAAAAGCTGGAGAAACTCAGCGGGTGCAGCAGCATCTATGGAGCGAAGGAAATAGGCAACGTTTCGGGCCGAAACCCTTCTTCAGACTGATCGGAGGCGGGGTTGGGCGGGGACAAGAAAGGAAAAAGGAGGAGGAGCCCGAAGGCTGGGGGATGGGAGGAGACAGCAGGGGGACTGAGGAAGGGGAGGAGACAGCAAGGACTAACAAAATTGGGAGAATTCGATGTTCATGCCCCCAGGATGCAGACTCCCCAAACGGAATATGAGGTGCTGTTCCTCCAATTTCCGGTGCTGCTCGCTGTGGCCATGGAGGAGACCCAGAACAGAGAGGTCGGAGACGCAGTGGGAGGGGGAGTTGAAGTGCTGAGCCACCGGGAGGTCAGCTTGGTTATTGCGGACCGAGCGGAGGTGTTCGGTGTTCACCGATATAGATTCAGTATTAAAATGCAAAAGGTACTGTTGGCTTAACATTGGTTGATGGCAAGATGGTGACAGTGGAGTTTATAATCAATTGGAGAAGTCTAGTGTAATATGCAAGTTCGATATTCCGACTGCACATGCCCAGGTCATAGGTCATTCGTGATAAGCATTCTTGGCAACTGTGCTGCTGTGTTGTGTGCAAGCCTGCGATTTGTCCGTGGTGGGGGTCGGGCCTGGGTCCCCGGCATTGCAGGCGCTGTTAAGTTGCTGCTGGGCCGTCCCCATCCCTTCCCAGGTGTCCCGTCCATGTCCGTGGGCGACTGGAGGTGTCCGAGGTTGTCCTGGGTTGGCGGGGCACCAGTGGCTCCGGACTTCCAGCCGGAGCGGGGGGAGGGGGGGCGCTGGCTCCGGCTCTGCTCTGCTCTGCTCTTCTCTGGCTCCCAGAGACCATCGGCGGACCAGGGACTATCAGCTGCACCTCTCATCTTGTCCAGTGGCTGTCGTATGGTCCCCTTGGTGCCGGTAGAGGCCGACGGCAGGTTATCTGCGGGGATGCACACGGGGTGCTGTGGTGGCTCAGCGAGTCAGGCAACATCTCTGGAGAAAGGTCTCGACTCGAAACGTCACCCATTCCTTTTCTCCGGGGATGCTGCCTGACATGCTGTGTTGCTGGGGTTGCAGCTGCACCAGGCTGGTGTCCCATTGGTCCGGGGTCGCTGGCCGCCCTCTGGGTGGGGGATGGGACACTCGGGGGGGGTCCAGTGGTAGTCCCGCAATGCAGCGGTGTCGGGGAACCAGGTTCAATCCTGGATTTGCATGAGATGTGGGTCTGTGTGCTCGCAGCTGCCAAGAATCTCTCTCCATCGGTCCAGTCTCTTCCCTGTCTCCCACTCACATCTGCCCCCTCTCTCTCACTGTTACACCTGGCTCTCCCGCTACCTGCCGCCCACCGTTCCTCAGATTAAATATATTTTTACACATAAATTATGAATAAAGGTAACAATTTATAAACAGTTTCTACAGCCAGCACATTGACTGCTTTTCTTTATCGCGAATGACCTTTGACAAATCCCATGATTCCTTGCTTTTTTTGGAATACCAAACTCGCTTATTAAAACATTTTTTTAACACAATCCCACAAAAATGTATGTTCAAACCAATTATTAATTTAAAAATGTTTAATTCTTTAAAAAGAGCCATGACTTGTGCGAACAGTCCATGGCTGATAGCGTGTGGCTGCTGGCGCTATGTTTAAAGGCTGATAGCCTTTAACATGGAAATTTATAATTATATTATAAATTATCTGTATAAAAACAAGATAACAAGCTCCAATTTGCATGATTTTCAATATTCAGTAAACCTACTTGTTAGCGAAAGCACTTTTGTAATTCTATGGTCAGGAGATCCAACAGTCAGATATCGACAACAAGTGTTCATTGATTGTGGGACACATAGTGCTGACATTCCAGCTGCCAAGCTGGGGAACCTTTATGTGCTTTGTATTTTTCAAGGGTACCTACTTGATGTCTGCTTGTCAGGAAAGAAACTTCCCTAATCCCCATGTACCGATAGAGGAAGGTAAAGGTTAAATGGTCAGTACCTGATTGACTGGGGGCTGCCCAACTTAACGCAGATGAGACTGACCAGTAGGAGACGGTGAGACTTCTCACCATCAGAAGTAGCCCATGGTGACCATGATCTGGGTTTGACCATGACCATGAGTTTTGGCCTCAGTCAGTGCAATAAAGTTAATGAGGACAATGTGGCCAGCTCAAGGGAATCTGAGCACAAAGATCCAACAATAAACGTGTCACATAAAGAACAACAGCAGTGCAGGAAATCCAATGACCAGCTGATAAACATAGCATGCATGTGCTGTCAGGAAACATCAATGAGTCAAACACATTGGAAGTCAACTGCTGAAGCTAGAATGAAAGAAGTTTATCACCAGTCTCCTCTTATCCTGCCAAATTATTTCTTACCACCTTGACTTCATCCTTTTTCCTCTGGTCGTCTTTTTCACCCTTACATCTGATGTCCTCCCCTATTCTAA
The DNA here is from genome assembly GCF_028641065.1 of Leucoraja erinaceus. Classification (NCBI taxonomy): domain Eukaryota; kingdom Metazoa; phylum Chordata; class Chondrichthyes; order Rajiformes; family Rajidae; genus Leucoraja; species Leucoraja erinaceus. Next base: position 8,840 of record NW_026575689.1, on the reverse strand, counting down.
AGTTTCTTATTTCCTGGTCTCGGTCACTTCATCTTTGCCATGCAATCCCACTACACCTCCACCCACATCAGCATTGTTGGAGTGGACCAACCAACTGCACTCCACCAACACACACATACGCCTGGCTAAACTAGTCCTCACATTAAACTTCTCTTTCAATTCTACTCACTTTCTCCATATCACAGACATGTTATTGGACCCTTCTTCAGACTTACCTGATTTGAAACATTAACTCTGCTTCATTTTTCACAGATGCTGCTTGGCCTGCAAAGAGCTGACAGCATTTTAGGTTTTAACTTTAACTTTATAACTTTTTGCTGCCTTCCTTGCCTACTTTGCACTAAACTCTGGTTATTTGTGTATCCAGCCTCTGTTCATCCTACCATTGGTAGCCACGGACAGGGCCGGATTTACATATAAGCTAGACAAGCTTAAGCTTAGGGCCTCGAGATCTAGGGGAGCCTACTCACCTCATTGTCTCACCGGACCCATCGAACCTCGCTGCCCCACCGACCATCCACCCACCAGGACCTCCTACTCTTTGCCCGCTGACCCTGGCCACTCCTGGGGTCACCGCTGCTCCGGGCTGCTGTTCCGTTGGTCTGGGATTGCCTCGTATGTCTCTGGCCACTCCCCGGGTGGGGATGGAACACTCGGGGGGTGGGGGGGGTCCAGTGGTGGTTCCTATTATAACACAAGATAACAAGCTCCAATTTGCATGTGTCTTTAAATTTTTGACCGCCCGTTATATTGCGGGTGGGATTTATGACCTGTTTTAGGGTGTGTTTTGGGCTATGTAGCTGCACAGAAGTTTAGGAGCTTAGTGTAGTTTGGAGAGACGATGGAGAAGGTTAACCCTTTGACCAAGGTCTAAAAAGAGATCATGTGAGGTGCGAAAATGGAGCCCGAATGACACACGAGGAGTTTTCTAATTTCGGAAGTTTTAAACTGGAGTCACCTGATGAATTTAATGGAGAGCTGTATTTAGCGTTGAAATTTGGAACCCACTGGAGCATATCAGTCATTTATGATCCTAGTGATTGAATCTGACAACATGTTTGTGAATGATCCACGACAACATACATGGTGAAAACGTTAGTCTTTATTCCATTCATAATGCAGAACATTCAAACTCCCACCATGCATTCCCAGCTCGGCATTGCTACTGTGCCCTCAGTGCCCTTGTTAGTGTAGTACCGTAATACCATGTAATGGGTGGCCTGCATATATGTGTAGTGGAGATTATAAATGGCATGGATTAATAAGGGTTAATCTACACAGATCCACATCCCAGCCTCTCATGAAATCAGACTTTCTGCATTTCGCACAGCCATCCTGATCCAATACCTGCTTCACATGCTGACCTGCAGCCAAATATTACCAGACACCCAAACATTTATATTGCAAATTCATGACAGATAAAGAATTCTCTCAATATTATCCTTAGTATCAGAAGACATCTTTTTTATAACCATTATCAATGCAAATCCACTTTGAGGAATATCAAGCACCAATTCAACATCTTACAACTTCACCATTGCTATTGCTCTTGATTGCATGATTTTTGAAGGTGTTGACCAGATCATGGGTTTTGTTCCATCTAGAATGTTTTGGCATTTAGCTGATCTTTCTTCTTTCATCCCCATTGCATATCACTAGTCAGTTGGACCATTATCAAATCCAGTTATTCAGAAAACCCACACATTCATCAGCATTAGACTCACCAAGCAATGAAGGCCTCAGTTCCCACAATCTCTTACCACTCACTAGAGTCCTAGTTCTACCCATGCTGCTCTCTTACCCCCTTCAGGAAATTAACTTTGCATTGGATCAAAGACCTATAAGAACCATCATCCAATTTCAATGAAAATGTAATGTTGACTCTTCTCTGCAGTTGTTTGCATGGGTATATAACAGAGGCAAAACTGAGTGATATAGTGTGGAAACAAGCACTTCAGCCCAACTTGCCCACACTGCCCCACCTGCCTGTGTTTGGCCCATAACCGTTTAAACCTGACCTATCCATATACCTGTCCAAATGTTTCTTAAACGTTGGCATGTTTGTGCAACTGTTCAAGTGTAAAACTAACACACAATAGATTCTCTTTAAGTTCTTAAATTCTGGTTTGGCAGTGGGCCGAGGAGCTGTATTCTACAGTTTTGTGACCCAAGTCACCAAACTACATGAAATGTTCACATTTTACTTCGGAGTCACGTGAGTGACTACGTGAAGAAGCCCGCGTACGACGCATGCGTGTCATATCGCTACACGCATTCGAACTCGTCATCGCTGGAGGAAGGACGTTCCTCCAAATCGGCAGGACTTGAACCTGCAACAGGTAAGGGAACTTCGTTTTCTTTACTTACCCTTTTTTTTATCTAGAAGGCTGATGAAGCTGGCTGGGGAGAGTCTGCAGAATTGCAGGCAGCCAGCACTGGCCGGGGGGCGTTAATTTCTTTTAAACAGGAGCGGACCCGACTTTAGAGCCAGGACAACGGTCGCTGGAGCAGTTTCCCGACAACTCCGTAACAGCCCCACTAGTCGGTGAGTGCATTACTAATTTATGGGTCTGAGGGGCTGGAAGGTGCGGAATTGACGGGGGTTCCGCAGGTCTAAAAATAGCGGGGAGCGGTCAGTGCCGAGAGCACTGAGTACGCGTTGGGACCGCTGGAACGCGCTGGAATAGAGGCGGGGGGGGGGGGGGGGGGGGGGAACAGGCAACAGGCTGAATTCCCGTTATGGGAATAGCTGTGCCAAACTTACCCCACTCCCCGATTTTCTCCAGTTTTTGTTTATTACTACACCTGTCCACAGCTGGGATATATAGGACCAGCAGCTGGCTGGGGAGAGTCTGCAGATTGCAGGCAGCCAGCAGAGGCGGGGGCCCGTTAATTTGTTTTAAAACAGGGGACGGAGCCGACTTCAGCGACAGGATAACGACGCTGCAGCAGGGTTTCCTGACGACTCGGGTACAACACCACGGACCTTTACTATAGGTATGTGGGAAAATGGTGTAAAACAAAAATGGGGTTTTCATAAAATATGTGTGTTAATCCTTTTGTTAAAGTACTAGATGGTTCCGAGGCGCTGGAAGTGCGGAAAGGGCGCATTAACGGCACTTCCGCAATGTTCTAAAAATAGCGAGCTGTCAGTGCCGAAGAGCACTGAGCACGCGTTGGACCCGCTAGCCCACGCTGAAGGAAGCTGGTACGAGTGGCTGCAGCATGATCAGCAGCCAGCACAGGTGCCTGGGAGTACCGGGACCGGGTGGAGTGGTGGACCCACATACAGGACCGGTGTGGTCAGCGGCGGAGCGAGGACCCGCAAACCAGTGCCCGTGTGTACGGGGGACGGGAACAGCGGGGGAAAAAAGGAGCTCCTTCATAGTGGCAGTCACATGAATGTGGACAAGGAGCGGCATAGTTATATCGGGCGGCCGGGAGCGACCAGTGCCCGTAGGCATGGGGCCCGGCTGCGGGAAATACCGCGTGCGACTAGTGCCCGAGAGCACCAAGGTCGGCAGGAGCGGTCTGATATATTAAAGCACCCGCGATCGACTAGTGCCCGAGAGCATGTAAGTCGGCTGGAGCGGTTTGCTGGAGTAAATTTCTCCACAGTGGCAGGCTCCGGGATATGGAGGATAGCCACAGTGGGCAAAAAATATAAGTCCCACAGCAGTTTCCCATAAGGGCTGCATGAAATGTCAGACGCCTCTGAGGAGGGTATTGAAGATCTGACTGGGCCAGGATGGCTGCCAGTGTTAATAAAGACATCACTGCGAAAGTGATGTGGCGAAACAGCCTCCGGATAATACTTACCGATACCAGAGTGAGGATGAGCAGCTGCAAGATATAGCGCAGCCAGCAGCGGCCACTTTTGTGGAGCTGGGGAACCGGTATGAGTGGCTGCAGCAGGTTCGGCCGTCAGTGACATGGTGAATATTTGGCCCGGGACGACCACTGTGGGAGATGCGAACGCCTCTACTTCAGCATCTACCCCAACCTCAACCTCAAGGCCCTCCACAACCATGAGTGAAACCAAGAAAATAACTCAGTTACCACCGATAACCATGGAGGTAGGTGAATCTGGGGCTCCAGAATTAATAGGGAGCACGGAAGTTGGAGGGACATTGCAACTTCATTTGGAAGCATGGTGTAATATAACTATGGACAGATATATTCTTAGAAGTATTAAGGTTTCTACACAAACAAAACCTTTCCAGTACAATATACACTGGACAGAATATACATGCTTACTAAATGGGAACAAGCTAAAGCCCACATAGAACTACATAGATTATTCACTAAAGGGGTAATTGAACAAACCAAACCTGAACAACAGGAATTTGTCTCAAACATATTTATTAGAAATAAGAAAGATGGGGGTTGCCGTATTATTATTGATTTATCAACGCTTCACAATGTTGTGCAATATGTTCATTTTAAAATGGATACTTTTAGCACTGCTAAAGAGTTAGTTTCAGCAGGCTACTTTATGGCAAGTATTGATCTTAAAGATGCTTACTATACAATACTCATCAGAGGTAAAATTCTTAAACCAGCTTTGGCATTGCTGCAACAACAAAATCATAGAGTAATTACATAGTTGGATGAATACTTATTGTGGGAATATTTATGAATTGGCATGTCAGGCAGTGGTTGCCACAAAACAATTGTGTGAACAGCTGAGATTCATTATCCATCCAATTAAGTCAAAATTGACACCATTAACACATTTAATATGTTAATGACTTTACTAATAGGGAAAGTCACAGAGTTACAAAAACATTAGAGCACTAAAAATTAATAGAGGCCATTTTTTGAGGGCCAATGGAGCTAACAATTTAAGCCATAAAAGAATTACAATGGTGGGAACACAATGTTAAGTATGGCTCCAACCCAATAGTTATTGACAACCCGTCTGTGCTATTACAAACAGATGCCAGTGCAATTGGTTGGGGTACAACTGATACCATCTTGAGCTCTGGGGGGAGATGGAATATACAAGAAGCAAACCTACTTAACACTAAGGGTATAAAGTACTTAGAAATGTTAAGTGCATTTTATGGGTTAAAATCTTATTGCTCAGGAATGAAACAGCAGCACGGAGGAGGCGCTGTCCTGAACGGCTGCCTGTCCTGCAGCTGTCCGTTTTTTCCCCTTCTTTTTTGTTATTTTTAGTACGTTGAGTGTGCAGTCAGGGGGTCTAATCTTTTTATGTGTGGGGGGTGGTGGGGGGGGAGGGGGAAACTGCTTTTCCAAGTCCCTACCTGGTCGGAGGGGTTGCCTTCCTCCGAGCAGCGTCTTCGACCTGTCCTCGCGGCCTACCAGCGGGTCCTGGAGCGACGTTTTCCTGAGGGGCCTGCCCAGAACATCGGCTTTGGTGGCGGCGCAGAACATCGGCTTTGGCGGCGGCGCGGCGCTGGAGCGCTGTCGTGGAGCGGGCGATGCCTTTCCTGGGTCGCCGCGCTGGAACTCCAGTATGCTGGGACTGCCGAAAACATCATCGGTGAGCCGCGGTTCTGCGGAGCGGCCAGCTGCGACGCTGAACTTTACATCCCGGAGCCTGGGATCTCTCGCAGAGATCGCCAGTGTGTGGAGCTCCGTCCGGCGCGGTCAGGTTGGCTTGGAAGCCGCGGGCTCCGTTGGGAAGGTGGCCGTTCCTGGCACCCCAAGCCGCTGGGGGTTCTCCCGACGCCGGAGTACCATCACCCGGCGAGAACATCGGGCGCCGTGGCGGCGACTGTGGAGTCCTCAATAGGCCCGACTTTGGGTGGACAAGAGGATGGGGACTGAACTTTGTGCCTTCCCCCACAGTGGGAATCACTGTGGGGGGATGTTTTATGTTTGGTGTTGAATTTCTTCATGAATACTTTGTTGTATTTTTTATTAGTGTGCTGCAAGGACATCAGAATTTCCCCTTGGGGATTAATAAAGTTTATTCAATTCAAGTTAGATTGCAGATAGATAATACCTCGGTGGTGGCATATATAAGTCATATGGGTGGAAATATATCAACATCTTGTGATGAATTGGCAAACTCAATTTGGCTATGGTGTGTCCAAAGGACTATTTGGTTATGGGCTACGTATCTACCAGGGATACTAATTTAGTGGCAGACACCAGGTCACAAAAATTTATTGAAAGTACTGAATGGAAGTTGGATAGAACGGTATTTTCTGAAATCACAGTAAAGTATGGAAGGCCGGGTATTAGATTTGCATCCAGGTTTTAAATCACCAGTTACCGAGGTATGTATCATTGGAACCAGATCCTGGGGCAGAAGGTACAGATGCATTTTCACTGAACTGGGGGAAATGGTTCATTTATGCATTTCTTCCTTTTTTCTGCCTAATCAATCGGGCACTAAGGGAAATTCAACAGGAATCGGCATCTGAGATTTTCTTAGTACCTGATTGGCTTACCTAACCATGGGTTTCCGTGGTACAGGACATGGTGTGGGAACCATGTATAACTTTAAGACATAGTCCTAAGTTACTGGTGCATCCAGTAACTCAGGATAGCTATCCATGCCATAGAAAATATTGAATTATTGGGTTGTAGACTCTCGCCAAGGGGCATGGGGCTATCAAAAGAACTGTGGACATGATCACAGCAGCACAAAGAAGGTCTACACAAAAACAGTATTTAGGTCATATTAAAAAATGGACTAATTACTGCCATAATAACTATCTGGACCACAGAAATAAGGATGTTCCGGCGGTGCTAGAAGTTTTCTCACCAGCCTGCACTATGAAGGACTTAGTTACAGCACTGTGAATAGTGCCAGAAGTGCATTGTCAAGTTATTTGTGGCAAGGAACAGAAAGACAGTCTGTGGGATCACATCCTCTGGTAGTTAAACTTTTAAGAGGCAATTTTAACACCAAGCCACCCAAAACAAGATATAACAAATCTGGGAGGTAAGTGTGGTCCTGACTATGCTAAGGAATTGGTCGCCGGGCTACAGCATTAAATCTGGATAAACTAACTAAGAAATGGTAATGCTGATGGCGCTAGGCACAGCACAAAGGGTCCAGTTATTGCAAAAAAGTAAGACTGGATGGCTTCACTATGGCGGCAGGAAGTTTGGTTTCTGTTATCCAGGACCGTGTTATTAAACATAATAGACCAGGATCAGCGGGGCAGGTCATAGAATTTATGGCCTACCCGGAGGACAAACGCCTCTGTATAGTGAAGCACGTTTTGTTATACAGTGAAAGGACAAAGGCTATCAGAGGCAAGGGAATGGCGTTTAATCAGCTATAAGAAACCGTACCGTAGTGTAAATTCAGACCATTTCGCGGTGGCTGAAATATGGGTTACGATAGGCGGGAGTGGACACTAACATATTTAAATCTCACTCCACCAGGGCTGCAGCTACATCCGCAGCAAAACGCCTTGATGTATCCATGGACCAAATCCTCAGGATTGCAGGATGGTTGTCGGAGAAAACGTTTTTTCAGAAATGTTATAACAAACCAGTTAGCAGTATGGGAACGTTTTCGGGGAACATTTTAAGTTCTGTATGATAATTTATCCATGAAGAATACGGGGTTATGATTTGAATTAATTAGATATTATTTATCATTTCCATTAAATAATTGGTATGAATGTTTTGAATATCATTAACAATTTCTCCCAAACTACCAAGGCAGTTGTGAAGCATGGACTCGTTCCACGGCATGAGGTCACAGAGCTTTGAAATCTTCACGTAGTCACTCACGTGACTCCGAAGTAAAATAGTAAGATTAAACGAGAACTTACCAGTTTGAAGTTTGATCTGTATTTTATGAGGAGGAACGTTGAGGGAATACGTGCCCTCCGCTCCCACCCTCGTATGGTCATATCTTAAACTGGTATCTCTTTAATAATCTTACTATTTTAGGTCATTATAGTGTATCTGTGACCTCACACCGCTGCTTTGAAGGATGACACGCATGCGTCGTACGCGGGCTTCTTCACGTATTCCCTCAACGTTCCTCCTCATAAAATACAGATCAAACTTCAAACTGGTAAGTTCTCATTTAATCTTACTATTTTGTGTAAAATAATTATATAAATCACCCCTGAAACTCGTCATGAAAAAGATTTTGACATTATTTTAAATTAAATTAGAGAAAAAACGGAAAATCTTCCAATAAAAAGCACATTTAACATTGAGGTGTCTGCCAGTTGGCCAATCATGCGCTTTGCTTCAGGCTAGCACACAAAATGGCTGAGGGTGCCTCGTCAGATGCCCGTTGTACTGGAGATTCCGATTTGTTATTCTGTGGAATACATGTCGTGGAAACTTGCAGCAGGGTAAATGAATTTAGTGAGAAAAGCATTAAAAAGTCTGAAGACTGTGCTGCTAAGTGGATGGAAGTGGAAGAAAGCCTTGAAAGCAACGTCACCACTGAGGTGCTCCAACACAAAGAAGACAACCAGGAATCAAATCTAACTGAAAGGTAAGATCTAAAGTCTGAATTTATGAAAATCTATCTGCATGGACTTTAATGAATTTAATTGCACCCTTTTATAATGAGAATAAATTCATTTATGCACTTACTCATTCAATCATACATTCAATCATTCATTCAATCATGCATTCATGCATGGAGGGCCTAAACTATATGTTTCCATAACACAGTCAATTAAACATTGTCACTAATGCCAGCTTGTTGTAGAGTAATATGTCTTTAACAGCTAATCTCAGAGCTGCCTGCGATAACTTACCGGGAAAAAGTGTTCCAACCGCGGGGCCTAGGTACATAATATAGTGAAGCCGCGGTCTCAATTGAAGTCCATGCAGACCTAAGTAATATGAGGTTTTTCTTTTCTGCAGCTTCTGCCCCTCCA
>NW_026575688.1:32500-35000 GCF_028641065.1 Leucoraja erinaceus | reverse complement strand
GGCAAAAACAGGAGATAGAAGCATCGAAACATAGTAAATAGGTGCTGGAGTAGGCCATTCGGCCCTTCCAGCCAGCACCGCCATTCAATATGATCATGGCTGATCATCCCCAATCAGTACCCCGTTCCTGCCTTCTCCCCACATCCCTTCATTCCGTTAGTCCTCAGACCTATATCTAACTCTATGAGTATAGAAGTTGGGATGTAATGTTAAAATTGTACAATGCATTGGTGAGACCAAATCTGGAGTATGGTGTACAATTTTGGTCGCCCAATTATAGGAAGGATGTCAACAAAATAGAGAGAGTACAGAGGAGATTTACTAGAATGTTGCCTGGGTTTCAACAACTAAGTTACAGAGAAAGGTTGAACAAGTTAGGGCTTTATTCTCTGGAGCGCAGAAGGTTAAGGGGGGACTTGATAGAGGTCTTTAAACTGATGAGAGGGATAGACAGAGTTGACGTGGAAAAGCTTTTCCCACTGAGAGTAGGGAAGATTCAAACAAGGGGACATGACATGAGAATTAAGGCACTGAAGTTTAGGGGTAACATGAGGGGGAACTTCTTTACTCAGAGAGTGGTAGCTGTGTGGAATGAGCTTCCAGTGAAGGTGGTGGAGGCAGGTTCGTTTTTATCATTTAAAAATAAATTGGATAGTTATATGGATGGGAAGGGAATGGAGGGTTATGGTCTGAGCGCAGGTATATGGGACTAGGGGAGATTATGTGTTCGGCACGGACTAGAAGGGTCGAGATGGCCTGTTTCCGTGCTGTAATTGTTATATGGTTATATGGTTATATGGTTAACTCTCTCTTGAAAACATCCAGTGAATTGGCCTCCACTGCCTTCTGTGGCAGAGAATTCCACAGATTCACAACTCTCTGGGTGAAAAAGTTCCTCCTCATCTCAGTGCAAAATGGCCGAGCCCTTATTCTTAAACTGTGTGTGTGGCCCCTGGTTCTGGGCTCCCCCAACGTCGGGAACATGTTTCCTGCCTCTAGCCTGTCCAATCCTTTCAGAATTTTACACGTTTCTGTAAGATCTCCTCTCATATTTCTAAATTCCAGTGAACACAAAGCCCAGCCGACCCATTCTTTCATCGTACGGAGGTCAGAAGTCGACCTTTTTTGCAACGGTTCAATCCTAGGCAGCTCCCTTTCATGGCTGTATCAAAGCCAGCTAATACGCCCAGCGCAAGTCACCATGGAAACTACTCTGAAACACATGCACAGGGTTTTTTTTAGTGTGTTGCCATGGTGAAGGAATTCATTTTTTCCCCCTTCCCCATCTACAAGCTCAGACGACAATCCTTTATTCAGCTGTTTCCATGATCACAAAGGCAGCCATTCAAAGGAGCTAATTAAATATTAAGGGTCTAATCTGCAGAGAGGAGATGTAATTTTCTTCAAAGCCACATCGCAGGAGAACATATTGCAAAATTATTTAAATGGAAATGTGCCCAATTGCATTCCTGTGACCCCTTCAACGCAAATTGGATTAGTTTAGATTAGAGATAGAAACATAGAAATTAGGTGCAGGAGTAGGCCATTCGGCCCTTCGAGCCTGCACCGCCATTCAATATGATCATAGCTGATCATCCAACTCAGTATCCCGTACCTGCCTTCTCTCCATACCCCCTGATCCCCTTAGCCACAAGGGCCACATCTAACTCCCTCTTAAATATAGCCAATGAACTGTGTGGCCTCAACTACCCTCTGTGGCAGAGAGTTCCAGAGATTCACCACTCTCTGTGTGAAAAAAAGTTCTTCTCATCTCGGTTTTAAAGGATTTCCCCTTTATCCTTAAGCTGTGACCCCTTGTCCTGGACTTCCCTAACATCGGGAACAATCTTCCTGCATCTAGCCTGTCCAACCCCTTAAGAATTTTGTAAGTTTCTATAAGATCCCCTCTCAATCTTCTAAATTCTAGAGAGTATAAACCAAGTCTATCCAGTCTTTCTTCATAAGACAGTCCTGACATCCCAGGAATCAGTCTGGTGAACCGTCTCTGCACTCCCTCTATGGCAATAATGTCCTTCCTCAGATTTGGAGACCAAAACTGTACGCAATACTCCAGGTGTGGTCTCACCAAGACCCTGTACAACTGCAGTAGAACCTCCCTGCTCCTATACTCAAATCCTTTTGCAATGAAAGCTAACATACCATTCGCTTTCTTTACTGCCTGCTGCACCTGCATGCCTACCTTCAATGACTGGTGTACCATGACACCCAGGTCTCGCTGCATCTCCCCCTTTCCCAATCGGCCACCATTTAGATAATAGTCTGCTTTCTCGTTTTTGCCACCAAAATGGATACAGCGCGGAAACAGGCCCTTCGGCCCACCAAGTCCGCACCGACCAGCGATCCCCGCACACTAACACTACCCTACACACACACACTGGGGACAATTTTACATTTATGCCAAGCCAATTAACCTACAAACCTGCACGTCTTTAGAGTGTGGGAGGAAACCGAAGATCTCGGAGAAAACCCGCGCAGGTCA
>NW_026575688.1:0-30000 GCF_028641065.1 Leucoraja erinaceus | reverse complement strand
GCGTAGAAGCACTGGAGGATCCTCGGAGACACTGAATTTCCTCAATTGCCTGAGGTGGTAAAGGCGCTGCCTTGCCTTACTCACCAGTGCTGAGGCGTGTGATGACCATGTCATATCCTCAGAGATGTGGACTCCCAGATATTTAAAACAGTTCACCCTATCCACAGGATCCCCATTCATCCTCAATGGAGTGTACGTCCTCGGATGATGTGCCTTCCTAAAGTCCATGATCAGCTCCTTCGTTTTTTTGATGTTCAAGAGGAGGCTGTTCTCCTGGCACCAGAGTGCTAGATCAGCCACCTCCTCCCGGTAGGCCCTCTCATCATTGTCTGAGATCAGGCCCACCACCACAGTGTCATCAGCAAACTTAATGTAAATTAGCCTAACCTTATTCATACGGAATCGAATTTGAAGCATAAATGTTGCATTCAAGTGTGAGTTAAAGACAGTATGCACCAGATTGCACAATTTCATGGTGAAAAATGCAAAAGCTCCCTACCGGGGGGCGGGGGACACCCCCCTCACCCCCCCCCCCCCCCCTCAGTCGCAGTTGCTACGCTCGGAATTTCTCACTCGCAACCCTCACCTAATGTTGGCAGCGCTGCCACTAGTCACAGGCCTCCATTCCAAGAAGCGACCTTCCACCATCACCCTCTATTTCCATCCATGGAGCCAATTTTCTATCTGTGTGTGTCTGTGTATATAGAAACATAGAAACATAGAAAATAGGTGCAGGAGGAGGCCATTCGGCCCTTCGAGCCAGCACCGCCATTCATTGTGATCATGGCTGATTGTCCCCAATCAATAACCCGTGCCTGCCTTCTCCCCATATCCCTTGACTCCACTAGCCCCTAGAGCTCTATCTAACTTTCTCTTAAATCCATCCAGTGACTTGGCCTCCACTGCCTGGAGAGGGGGCAAAGCAAGGGTTACTTGAAGTGAGATACATCAATATTCATACCACTGGGTTGTAAGCTGCTTGTTACATAGAAACATAGAAACATAGAAATTAGGTGCAGGAGTAGGCCATTCGGCCCTTCGAGCCTGCACCGCCATTCAATATGATCATGGCTGATCATCCAACTCAGTATCCCGTACCTGCCTTCTCTCCATACCCCCTGATCCCCTTAGTCACAAGGGCCACATCTAACTCCCTCTTAAATATAGCCAATGAACTGTGGCCTCAACTACCCTCTGTGGCAGAGAGTTCCAGAGATTCACCACTCTCTGTGTGAAAAAAGTTCTTCTCGTCTCGGTTTTAAAGGATTTCCCCCTTATCCTTAAGCTGTGACCCCTTGTCCTGGACTTCCCCAACATCGGGAGCAATCTTCCTGCATCTAGCCTGTCCAACCCCTTAAGAATTGTGTAAGTTTCTATAAGATCCCCTCTCAATCTCCTAAATTCTAGAGAGTATAAACCAAGTCTGTCCAGTCTTTCTTCATAAGACAGTCCTGACATCCCAGGAATCAGTCTGGTGAACCGTCTCTGCACTCCCTCTATGGCAATAATGTCCTTCCTCAGATTTACTTGTTTCTCCCTCCCCCCTCCCCCTCCCCCCATCTCCCACTCTGTCAATGCTGGGCTTTGTTAGGGGTGAGGTATACATGAAGCCATTCATTCATCCAAGGGTCATTGTTTTGTGTTGCTCCGTCAGAGGTCAGAGGTGACATTCCTCAGTGCAGAACGGCAACAATGTGGGTGTGAGGACAATCTATAACACGTTGCCGATTGGGAAAGGGGGAGATGCAGCGAGACCTGGGTGTCATGGTACACCAGTCATTGAAGGTAGGCATGCAGGTGCAGCAGGCAGTGAAGAAAGCGAATGGTATGTTTGCTTTCATAGCAAGAGGATTTGAGTATAGGAGCAGGGAGGTTCTACTGCAGTTGTACAGGGTCTTGGTGAGACCACACCTGGAGTATTGCGTGCAGTTTTGGTCTCCAAATCTGAGGAAGGACATTATTGCCATAGAGGGAGTGCAGAGAAGGTTCACCAGACTGATTCCTGGGATGTCAGGACTGTCTTATGAAGAAAGAATGGATAGACTTGGTTTATACTTTCTAGAATTTAGGACATTGAGAGGGGATCTTATAGAAACTTACAAAATTCTTAAGGGGTTGGACAGGCTAGATGCAGGAAGATTGTTCCCGATGTTGGGGAAGTCCAGGACAAGGGGTCACAGCTTAAGGATAAGGGGGAAATCCTTTAAAACCGAGATGAGGAGAACTTTTTTCACACAGAGAGTGGTGAATCTCTGGAACTCTCTGCCACAGAGGATAGTTGAGGCCACAGTTCATTGGCTATATTTGAGGGAGTTAGATGTGGCCCTTGTGGCCAAGGGGATCTTCCCTAAGATCGGGAACAATCTTCCTGCATCTAACCTGTCCAACCCCTTAAGAATTTTGTAAGTTTCTATAAGATCCCCTTTCAATCTCCTAGATTCTAGAGAGTATAAACCAAGTCTATCCAGTCTTTCTTCATAAGACAGTCCTGACATCCCAGGAATCAGTCTGGTGAACCTTCTCTGCACTCCCTCTATGGCAAGAATGTCCTTCCTCAGATTTGGAGACCAAAACTGTACGCAATACTCCAGGTGTGGTCTCACCAAGACCCTGTACAACTGCAGTAGAACCTCCCTGCTCCTATACTCAAATCCTTTTGCAATGAAAGCTAACGTACCATTCGCTTTCTTTACTGCCTGCTGCACCTGCATGCCTACCTTCAATGACTGGTGTACCATGAGGATGGTTCAGTTGCCTGATAGCAGCTGGGAAGAACAAGGCAGATGGAACAGGCAAGGCATCCCATGGAGACTCTGAATACTTTGGCCATTATCCCATTACAGGCTGTCTGTACGGAGTTTGCACGTTCTCCCTGTGACCGCGTGGGTTTTCTCCGGGCGCTCCGGTTTCCTCCCCAATCCCATAGACGTGCAGGTTTGTAGGTTCATTGGTTCCGATAAAATGTAAATTTCAGCCCGAGCTTTAGTTTTTTTTTTGTTTAGTTTTGAGATACAGTGCAGAAACAGGCCCTTCGGCCCACCGAGTCCGTGCCGACCAGCGATCCCATCGCAACGAAATGTCACCTATTCCTTTCATCCAGAGATGCCGCCTGTCCCGCTGAGTTACTTGAGTATTTCTGTGTCTATCTTCGGTGTAAACCAGTATCCGGAGTTCCTTCCGACACACACTGCGGACAATTTAGAACGGTACCAAGAGGGTTAGCCCACAAACCTGCACGTCTTTGGAGTGCGGGAGGAAACCGCAGCACCCGGAGAAAACCCGCGCAGGTCACGGGGAGAACGTGCAAACTCCTTACAAACAGCACCCGCAGTCAGGATGGAACCCGGGTCTCTGGCGCCGTGAGGCAGCAGCTCTACCCGCTGTGCCACCTCCCCTTCTGCTGAAAAACCAGGATTCTCTGCAATAATTATTATGGTGGCTAAGGTTAACTTTTATGCTAAAGCATTAACAGCTGGGAAGGTTCCTTAGCGATAGGAGCTGTAAACATAGAAACATAGACATAGAAATTAGGTGCAGGAGTAGGCCATTCGGCCCTTCGAGCCTGCACCGCCATTCAATATGATCATGGCTGATCATCCAACTCAGTATCCCGTACCTGCCTTCTCTCCATACCCCCTGATCCCCTTAGCCACAAGGGCCACATCTAACTCCCTCTTAAATATAGCCAATGAACTGTGGCCTCAACTACCCTCTGCGGCAGAGAGTTCCAGAGATTCACCACTCTCTGTGTGAAAAAAAGTTCTTCTCATCTCGGTTTTAAAGGATTTCCCCCTTATCCTTAAGCTGTGACCCCTTGTCCTGGACTTCCCCAACATCGGGAGCAATCTTCCTGCATCTAGCCTGTCCAACCCCTTAAGAATTTTGTAAGTTTCTATAAGATCCCCTCTCAATCTCCTAAATTCTAGAGAATATAAACCAAGTCTATCCAGTCTTTCTTCATAAGACAGTCCTGACATCCCAGGAATCAGACTGGTGAACCTTCTCTGCACTGAGGAGAGGGGGAGGGAGGGGAGAGGGGGGGGGGGGGGGGGGGGAGGAGGGGGGGAGAGGAGAGGGGAAACAGGCGATGGGGGGAGAGAGGAGAGGAGGAGGAGAGGGGGGGGAGAGGGGAGGAGGAGGAGAGGGGGGGAGTGGAGAGGGAGCGGGGAGAGGAGTGGGAGAGGAGAGGGGGGAGAGGAGAGGGGGGAGAGGAGAGGGGGGAGAGGAGAAGGGGGGGAGAGGAGGGGGGAGGAGGAGAGGGGGGGAGGAGAGAGGGGGGGAGAGGAGGGGGGAGAGGAGAGGAGAGGGGGGAGAAATGAGGGAGGGGGGAGAGGGAGAGAGGGGGGGGGTAGAGGAGATGTAGGAGGGGGGGAGAGAGGAGGGAGAGGGAGGGGGGAGAGAGAGTGTTTTTTTACTTCAACCCAAACCCAAACAACCATTTGCAGTGCTTTTTTACCTCTAACCATATTTCCATTTTCAAACCAAATTAAGAGTACTCACAGTGCTGTAGACATTTGTCAGTGTCATTCAAAGCTCTGATTGAGGTACACCACTTGCAGAGACTAATTGAGGCACACCACTTGCAGAGACTGATTGAGGCACACCACTTCCTGGTTTTATAGTCCCTCCCCCTCCCTCCAGCAGGGGCAGCAGAGAGAATGGGGAATTTTGTAAAAAACATTAATATCTCTGTCATATTTCATCGACGGGAAAAATCCTCGGCACACATACGGCGGAGGGGGCCTCTGAGCGAGGTGGCCAAAAATGACGGCCGTAAGGTGGCGGCGTTCTCTCGGAAATCGCAGCACAGATCGCCAAAACCGGTCAAGAACAGAGTTTTAGTAATATAGATATAGCCAATGAACTGTGGCCTCAACTACCTTCTGTGGCAGAGAATTCCACAGATTCACCACTCCCTGTGTGAAAAATGTTTTTCTCATCTCGGTCCTAAAAGATTCCCCCTTTATCCTTGAATATCTCTCCCTCCTAACCCCATTCCCCTGCCTTCTCCCCATAACCCCTGACACCCGGACTAATCAAGAATCTGTCTATAGAAACATAGAAACATAGAAATTAGGTGCAGGAGTAGGCCATTCGGCCCTTCGAGCCTGCACCATTCGCCATTCAATATGATCATGGCTGATCATCCAACTCAGTATCCCGTACCTGCCTTCTCTCCATACCCCCTGATCCCCTTAGCCACAAGGGCCACATCTAACTCCCTCTTAAATATAGCCAATGAACTGGCCTCAACTACCCTCTGTGGCAGAGAGTTCCAGAGATTCACCACTCTCTGCGTGAAAATAGTTCTTCTCATCTCGGTTTTAAAGGATTTCCCCTTTATCCTTAAGCTGTGACCCCTTGTCCTGGACTTCCCTAACATCGGGAACAATCTTCCTGCATCTAGCCTGTCCAACCCCTTAAGAATTTTGTAAGTTTCTATAAGATCCCCTCTCAATCTTCTAAATTCTAGAGAGTATAAACCAAGTCTATCCAGTCTTTCTTCATAACAGTCCTGACATCCCAGGAATCAGTCTGGTGAACCGTCTCTGCACTCCCTCTATGGCAATAATGTCCTTCCTCAGATTTGGAGACCAAAACTGTACGCAATACTCCAGGTGTGGTCTCACCAAGACCCTGTACAACTGCAGTAGAACCTCTCTGCTCCTATACTCAAATCCTTTTGCAATGAAAGCTAACATACCATTCGCTTTCTTTACTGCCTGCTGCACCTGCATGCCTACCTTCAATGACTGGTGTACCATGACACCCAGGTCTCGCTGCATCTCCCCCTTTCCCAATCGGCCACCATTTAGATAATAGTCTGCTTTCCTGTTTTTGCCACCAAAATGGATAACCTCACATCTCTGCCATCAAAATATCCACTGACTTGTGGCCTCCACAGCCGTCTGTGGCAATGAATTCCACAGATCCACCACCCTCTGAGTAAAGAAATTCCTCCTCATCTCCTTCCTAAAGGAACGCCCATTGATTCTGAGGCTGTGACCCTCTGGTCCTAGACTCTCCCACTAGTGGAAACATCCTCTCCACACCCACTCTATCCAGGCCATTCATACAGGCGGATAGAACAGTTGGGTGAATTGTGAACAATATTTGGCGGTGTGTAATTACAGTAAATCTATATAATTACTGCGGTGATTATATAGATCTTTACGGGTATATCATTACTCTTGGATTGTGTAATTACTCTGTTAAAATCTACAATTACTTAGAGGTCTAAGCAGTTACTATCCTAGTTCTTGGTCTGGTCTGATCAGGAGTGTTGTTACTCTCGTTATTGCTCTCATAAGGTCATAAGTGATAGGAGCTGAGTTGGGCCAGTCGGCCCATCAAGTCTACTCCACCATTTAATCATGGCTGATCTATCTCTCCCTCCTAACCCCATTTCCCCACCTTCTCCCCACTCCCCCATAAACTGACACCAGCACAATACTAGAATATCTGCCTTAAAAAAATATCCATTGGCCTCCATAGCCTTCTGTAGGAATGAATTCCACAGATTCACCACCCTTTTTTTGGGTGTGTGTGTGTGGGGGGGGAGGGGTTGGGGTGGGAGGGGGGGGGTAACTTTTAAATCTCTCCCTGCACGGGAGACCCGACCTTTTCTTGTCGGGTCTCCGTTGTAGTTGGGGCTGCAACGAGGAGCGGCCTCCAACAGGAGAAGACTGGGGGCTCTGGTGCCGACGACTCACCGTCACCGTCGCGGAGCTGGCCGAGTCCGGAGCGGGTGGAGCGGTGGTGGAGCGCTGCTGCTGCTGCTGCTGCGGCCCGACCTCCGGAGATTCGGAGGCTGCAACTGCGGGTCTGGCGGACGGCGGCACCGGGAGCCCGCGGGTCCCTGGGGGGAGACCGCTTTTCAGGGCTCCTGCAACGGCGACTTCTCCCGCCCGAGTTGCGGGGTCGAAGAGCTCCTGGAGCGGGGCCTGACATCACCGCCCCGCGCGGCTTGGAATGGCCGCGGGACTCTGCGAGCGCACGCCGGGGGCTCTAACACCAAGACCCGGTGTGCGACCTCGCACCACCCGGCGTGGCTTTAATGGCCGCGGGACAATCGCCATCGCCAGCCGGGGGCTTTGACTTTGACTCTGACATTCGGGGGGGGGGGGGGGGGGGAGTGCAGTGGAGAGATAAGTTTTTTTGGCCTTCCATCACAGCGATTTGATGGATGTTTATGTAAATTATGTTGTGTCTGGGGTCTATTTGTTTGTAATGTATGGCTGCAGAAACGGCATTTCGTTTGGACCTCGAGGGGTCCAAATGACAATTAAATTGAATCTTGATATCTTGAATCTTGATCTTTGACTAAAGAAATTCATCCTCGATTTCTTCAGTCAGAGGGTGGTGAATCTGTGGAATTCTTTGCCACAGAAGGCTGTGGAGGCCAAGTCAGTGGATGTTTTTAAGGTGGAGATTGGCAGATTTTTGATTAGTACGGGTGTCAGGGGTTATGGGGAGAAGTTTAGTTTATTGTCCCGTGTGTCGAGGTACAGTGAAAAGCTTTTGTTGCATGCCAACCAGTCAGCGGTAAGACAATACATGATTACAATCGAGACATCCACAGCGTACAGATACATTAGACGGATATTGACATTTAGTGCAAGATAAAGTCCAGTAATGTTTGATAAAATATATTCTGATTTCTTCTTGCAATAGTTAGTAGCTCAGGACCACACTCTAACGGGAATGTAAATACTCTGGGGTGTGTGATTACTCTGGGGAGTGGGATTACTCCAGGGAACGTGATTACTCTGGGGAGTGGGATTACTCCAGTTAATGTGATTACTCTGGGGAATATGATTACTCTGGGGAATGTTATTACTCCAGTTAATGTGATTACTCTGGGGAATATGATTACTCTGGGGAATGTTTTTTCACCAGTGAATGTGATTACTCTGGCGAATGATTACTCCAGTGAATGTGATTACTCCAGGAATGTGAATACTCTGGGGAATGTTATTACTCCAGGGAATGTGATTACTGTGGGAATGTGATTACTACAGGAACGTGATTACTCTGAGGAGTGTGATTACTCTGGGGAATGTTATTACTCTGGGGAGTGTGATTACTCGGGGTAATGTGATTGGAGAGTGATTACTCCATAAAATGTGATTACTCCAGGGGAATGTGATTATTCTGGGGAATGTGATTACTTCATAGAATATGATTACTCCAGGGAATGTGATTACTCTGGGGATTGTAATTACTCTGGGGAGTGTGATTATAATGGAAATGGGATTACTCTGCAGAACGATTACTCCAGGGAATGGGATTACTCTGGGGAATGTGATTACTCCAGGAATGTGATTACTCTGGGGGATGTGATTACTCCAGGGATTGTAATTACTCTGGAGAGTGTGATTATTCCAGTGAATGTCATTAATTTGGCATTTTGAATGTGATTACTCTACAAAATGTGAATACTCTGGGAAATTGTTTACTCCAGGAATGCGATTACTCTGGGGAGTGTAAGTAATTAATCTGGGTAATGTGATTACTCTGGAGGATGTGATTACTCTGGGAAGGTGATTGGGGAATACGATTACTCCACAGAATGTGATTACGCCAAGGGAATGTGATTGGGGAAGGTGATTACAAGGAGAAGGTGATTACTCTGGGGAATGATTACTCCATTTAATATGATTACTCCGGGGAATATGATTACTCTGGGGAATGTTGTTACTCCAGGGAATGTGATTACTGTGGGAATGTGATTACTCCAGTAGTGTGATTACTCTGGGGAGTGTGAATACTCTGGGGAGTGTGAATACTCTGGGAAGTGTGATTACTCTGGGGAGTGTGATTACTCTGGGGTAATGTGATTGGGGAGTGATTACTCCATAAAATGTGATTACTCCAGGGGAATGGGATTACTCTGGGGGTTGTAATTACTCTGGGGAGTGTGATTATAATGGGAATGGAATTACTCTGCAGAACGATTACTCTAGGGAATGGGATTACTCTGGGGATTGTAATTACTCTGGGGAGTGTGATTATATTGGGAATGGGATTACTCTGGAGAACAATGCACGGTTATACCCAGATCCCTCTGTTCAACTGTATTCTTCAATTCCCTACCATTTACCATGTAAATTCCTCATGACCTTATGATTAATAATTATCTTATGAACATTAATTACTCTAGGGAGGGTGATTATTCAGGGGAATTATACATCTGTTTGAACACCTCCGCCCAGTCCGTCTAGACCGACCTGATCTCCCGGTTGCCAAACACTTCAAATCCCCCTCCCATTCCCACACTGACCTTTCTGTCCTGGGCCTCCTCCACTGTCAGAGTGAGGCCCAGCGCTAATTGGAGGAACAGCACCTCATATTTCGCTTGGGCTGCTTACACCCCAGCGGTATGAACATTGACTTCTCTAACTTCATGTAACAATAGCCAATAGGTGCAGGAGTAGGCCATTGGGCCCTTAGAGCCACCCTCGCTTTCCCTCCCTATCTCTATCCCCTCCCCCTTCCCAGCTCTCCCACCAGTCTTACTGTCTCCGACTACATACTATCTCAGTCCTGCCCCCTCCCCTAGCATCAGTCTGAAACATAGAAACATAGAAATTAGGTGCAGGAGTAGGCCATTCGGCCCTTCGAACCTGCACCGCCATTCAATATGATCATGGCTGATCATCCAACTCAGTATCCCGTACCTGCCTTCTCTCCATACCCCCTGATCCCCTTAGCCACAAGGGCCACATCTAACTCCCTCTTAAATATAGCCAATGAACTGGCCTCAACTACCCTCTGTGGCAGAGAGTTCCAGAGATTCACCACTCTCTGTGTGAAAAATGTTTTCCTCATCTCGGTCGTAAAGGATTTCCCCCTTATCCTTAAAATGTGACCCCTTGTCCTGGACTTCCCCAACATCGGGAACAATCTTCCTGCATCTAGCCTGTCCAACCCCTTAAGAATTTTGTAAGTTTCTATAAGATCCCCTCTCAATCTCCTAAATTCTAGAGAGTATAAAACAAGTCTATCCAGTCTTTCTTCATAAGACAGTCCTGACATCCCAGGAATCAGTCTGGTGAACCGTCTCTGCACTCCCTCTATGGCAATAATGTCCTTCCTCAGATTTGGAGACCAAAACTGTACGCAATACTCGAGGTGTGGTCTCACCAAGACCCTGTACAACTGCAGTAGAACCTCCCTGCTCCTATACTCAAATCCTTTTGCTATGAAAGCTAACATACCATTCGCTTTCTTCTGTACGCTGCTGAATGTGGGAGGAAACCTTCAGCGCCCGGAGAAAACCCACGCAGGTCACAGGGAAAAGGTCATAAGTAATAGGAGCAGAATTAGGCCAATCGGCCACCATATTAGATAATCATGGCTGATCTATCTCTCCCTCCCAACCCCATTCTCCTGCCTTCTCCCCGTAATCCCTGACACCCGCAGTAATCTATCCATCTCTGCCCGAACAATATCAAATAATGAAAGGCCTGGATAGAGTGGATGTGGAGAGGATGTTTACACTGGTGGGAGAGTCTAGGACCAGAGGTCACAGCCTGAGAATTAAAGGACGTTCCTTTAGGAAGGAGATGAGAAGGAATTTCTTTAGCCAGAGGGTGGTGAATCTGTGGAATTCATTGCCTCAGCCGGCTGTGAAGGTCAAGTCAGTGGATATTTTTAAGGCAGAGATGGATAGATTCTTAATTAGTATTCTTGATGCTTGATCTCGAACCAGCACCGCCATTCAATGTGATCACGGCTGATCATCCACAATCAGTACCCCGTCCCTGCCTTCTCCCCATATCCCCTGACTCCGCTATCTTTAAGAGCCCTATCTAGCTCTCTCTTGAAAGCATCCAGAGAACCGCCCTCCACCGCCCTCTGAGGCAGAGAATTCCACAGGCTCACCACTCTCTGTGAGAAAAAGTGTTTCCTTGTCTCCGTTCTAAATGGCTTGCTCCTTATTCTTAAACTGTGTGGCCCCTGGTTCTGGACTCCCCCAACATCAGGAACTTGTTTCCCTGCCTCTAGCGTGTCCAAGCCCTTAATAATCTTATATGATTCAATGAGATGCCCTCTCATCCTACTGTACAAGCCCAGCCGCTGTGAACCATATAATAACCATATAACAATTACAGCACGGAAACAGGCCATCTCGACCCTTCTAGTCCGTGCCGAACACATAATTTCCCCTAGTCCCATATACCTGCGCTCAGACAATAACCCTCCATTCCCTTCCCATCCATATAACTATCCAATTTATTTTTAAATGATAAAAATGAACCTGCCTCCACCACCTTCACTGGAAGCTCATTCCACACAGCCACCACTCTCTGAGTAAAGAAGTTCCCCCTCATGTTACCCCTAAACTTCAGTCCCTTAATTCTCAAGTCATGTCCCCTTGTTTGAATCTTCCCTACTCTCAGTGGGAAAAGCTTTTCCACATCAACTCTGTCTATCCCTCTCATCATTTTAAAAACCTCTATCAAGTCCCCCCTTAACCTTCTGCGCTCCAAAGAATAAAGCCCTAACTTGTTCAACCTTTCTCTGTAACTTAGTTGCTGAAAACCCAGGCAACATTCTAGTAAATCTCCTCTGTACTCTCTCTATTTTGTTGACATCCTTCCTATAATTGGGCGACCAAAATTGTACACCATACTCCAGATTTGGCCTCACCAATGCCTTGTACAATTTTAACATTACATCCCAACTTCTATACTTCTGCAGTCGGGCGATATTTCCTGATATCTACTGACACCCCCGCTCCCACCCCCACCTCCCTCCAAATCTGCACCCCTCCATATTTTCGAATTGGGAATTGGGATGAGGAGTGGGCGGGAAGGGAGAGAGGGAATGGAAGAGAGGGGAGTTGGGAGCAGGCTGTGTTTATCTGCGGCAATGACAATAAGCTCCTCACGGTGGGGACAGGCCTGATCATAGCCGTGGGCTGCTAATAGCAGCCTGTCACCCACTAATAACACAGTATTCATCCCGGCATTCCTCTCCGCACCCAACCACGCTGCCAAGCCAGCGAACCTCTGCTCACGGAGAGAGAGCAGGGACTGAACTTGCTACAAAATCATGAGAGGAATAGATCGGGCAGAGTCTCTAGCCCAGAGTAGGGGAATCGAGGACCAGAGGACACGGGTTCAAGGTGAAGGGGAAAAGATTTAATAGGAATCTGTGGGGTAACTTTTTCGCACAAAGGGTGGTGGGTGTATGGAACGAGCTGCCAGAGGAGGTAGTTGAGGCAGGGACTATCCCAACGTTTAAGAAACAGTTAGACAGGTACGTGGATAGGATGGGTTTGGAGGGATATGGACCAAGCGCAGGCAGGTGGGACTAGTGTAGATGGGACATGTTGGCCGGTGTGGGCAAGTTGGGCTGAAGGAAGGGCCTATTTCCACACTGTATCACTCTGTGACTAGTGTAGATGGGACATTGTTGGCTGGTATGTTAGCTTTCATTGCAAAAGAATTTGAGTATAGGAGCAGGGAGGTTCTACTGCAGTTGTACAGGGTCTTGGTGAGACCACACCTGGAGTATTGCGTACAGTTTTGGTCTCCAAATCTGAGGAAGGACATTATTGCCATAGAGGGAGTGCAGAGACGGTTCACCAGACTGATTCCTGGGATGTCAGGACTGTCTTATGAGGAAAGACTGGATAGACTTCGTTTATACTCTCTAGAATTTAGAAGATTGAGAGGGGATTTTATAGAAACTTACAAAATTCTTAAGGGGTTGGACAGGCTAGATGCAGGAAGATTGTTCCCGATGTTAGGGAAGTCCAGGACTAGGGGTCACAGCTTAAGGATAAAGGGGAAATCCTTTAAAACCGAGATGAGAAGAACTTTTTTCACGCAGAGAGTGGTGAATCTCTGGAACTCTCTGCCACAGAGGGTAGTCGAGGCCACGCATCACGACACGTCGCCCTATTTTACATATGACCCGTGAGGCGCAAATGACAGCCAAGTGGGACAGGCCCTTTAGAGTTGCTGTAAATCCTCACAGCGCCAGAGACCCTGGTTCCATCCTGACTACGGGTGCTGTCTGCACGGAGTTTGCACGTTCTCCCATTGCCCACGTGGGTTTTCTCCGGGTGCTCCGGTTTCCTCCCACACGCCAAAGGCGTACAGGTTTATAGGTCGAATTGGCTTCGGTAAATTGGGCCTAGCGTGTAAGGGGCATCTGTGGAGAACACGGATAGGTGACGTTTCACAGAGTGTTGGAGTAACTCAGCGGGTCAGGCAGCATCTGTGGAGAACATGGATAGGTGACGTTTCACAGAGTGCTGGAGTAACTCAGCGGGTCAGGCAGCATCTGTGGAGAACATGGATAGGTGACGTTTCACAGAGTGTTGGAGTAACTCAGCGGGTCAGGCAGCATCTGTGGAGAACATGGATAGGTGACGTTTCACAGAGTGCTGGAGTAACTCAGTGGGTCAGGCAGCGTCTGTGGAGAACATGGATAGGTGATGTTTTTGGATGGGTCTGAACAAGGTTCCCTGAACCAAAATGTCGCCTGTGTGTGTTCTTCAGAGATGTATAGAAGTTGAGTTGTAATGTTAAAATTGTACAAGGCATTGGTGAGGCCAATTCTGGAGTATGGTGTACAATTTTGGTCGCCCAATTATAGGAAGGATGTCAACAAAATAGAGAGAGTACAGAGGAGATTTACTAGAATGTTGCCTGGGTTTCAACAACTAAGTTACAGAGATAGGTTGAATAAGTTAGGTCTTTATTCTCTGGAGCGCAGAAGGTTAAGGGGGGGACTTGATAGAGGTCTTTAAAATGATGAGAGGGATAGACAGAGTTGATGTGGACAAGCTTTTCCCTTTGAGAATAGGGAAGATTCAAACAAGAGGACATGACTTCAGAATTAAGGGACAGAAGTTTAGGGGTAATATGAGGGGGAACTTCTTTACTCAGAGAGTGGTGGCGGTGTGGAATGAGCTTCCAGTTGAGGTGGTGGAGGCAGGTTCATTGGTATCATTTAAAAATAAATTGGATAGGCATATGGATGAGAAGGGAATGGAGGGTTATGGTATGAGTGCAGGCAGGTGGGACTAAGGGGAAAAAAAGTTGTTCGGCACGGACTTGTAGGGCCGAGATGGCCTGTTTCCGTGCTGTAATTGTTATATGGTTATATGGTTATATGCTGCCTGGGCACGGTCGCGCAGCGGTAGAGTTTCTGCCTTACAGCGCTTGCAGCGCCGGAGACCCGGGTTCGATCTCGACTACGGGTGCTGCCTGTACGGAGTTTGCACGATCTTCCCGTGATCTGCGTGGGTTTTCTCCGAGATCTTCGGTTTCCTCCCGTACTCCAAAGACGTGCATTGGTCAATTGGCTTGGTATAAGTGTAAATTGTCTCTAGTGTGTGTGTGTGTAGGATAGTGTTAGTGTGCGGGGTACGCTCTGTACCTCTAATACTAAAACCTAAAGACCCACTGAGATGGTGGGTTACTCCAGCACTTTGGGCCTCAAACACTGGGCAAAACATGCAGGAAGGAACTGCAGACATTTCCGCCACCTCCAACGTGACCCCACCACTCGCCACATCTTCCCATCTTCCCCCATGTCTGCCTTCCGCAAAGACCGCTCCCTCCATAACTCCCTTGTCAATTCTTCCCTTCCCTCCCGTACCACCCCCTCCCGGGCACTTTCCGTTGCAACCGCAAGAAATGCAACACCTGTCCCTTCACCTCCCCCCTCGACTCCATTCAAGGACCCAAGCAGTCGTTCCAGGTGCGACAAAGGTTCACCTGCATCTCCTCCGACCTCATCTACTGCGTCCGCTGCTCTAGGTGTCAGCTGATTTACATCGGGGAGACCAAGCGGAGGTTGGGCGATCGTTTCGCCGAACACCTCCGCTCAGTCCGCAATAACCTACCTGCTCAGCACTTCAACTCCCCCTCCCATTCCCAATCCGACCTCTCTGTCCTGGGTCTCCTCCATTGCCAGAGTGAGCAACACCGGAAATTGGAGGAACAGCACCTCATAATCCGCCTGGGTTGCTTGCGTCCGGATGGCATGAACGTTGAATTCACCCAATTTTGCTAGCCCTTGCTGTCTCCTCCCCTTCCT
This sequence comes from Leucoraja erinaceus, assembly GCF_028641065.1. Classification (NCBI taxonomy): domain Eukaryota; kingdom Metazoa; phylum Chordata; class Chondrichthyes; order Rajiformes; family Rajidae; genus Leucoraja; species Leucoraja erinaceus. The sequence continues at coordinate 14,937 of NW_026575688.1, read as the reverse complement.
TAACCCTCGAGCTGTCTCCTCTCATCCCCCCGCCCTCGGGCTCCTCCTCCTCCCTTTTTCCTTCCTTCTCCCCCCCACCCCCCATCAGTCTGAAGAAGGGTTTCGGCCCGAAACTTTGCCTATTTCCTTCGCTCCATAGATGCTGCTGCACCCGCTGAGTTTCTCCAGCAATTTTGTGTACCTTCGATCTTCCAGCATCTGCAGTTCCTTCTTGTACACAAGGAACTGCACGCGCTGGTTTACACCAAAGATAGACACAAAATGCTGGAGTAACTCAGCGGGACGGGCAGCGAGAAGGGATGGGCGATGTTTCGGGTCGAGACCCTTCTTCAGACTGAGAGTCAGGGGAGAGGGGAGACACAGAGGTAAGGAAGGGTGAGGTGTGAAAATGACAGATCAAAGCAGATGGTGATGAAGGAAATTGAGAAGGTTCATTGTTAGCTGAAGGGAAGGTGCAATCAGTAATATTTAAGCAGGAGGACAGTGGAACTAGTCAGAGAACTAGAGTGGGGGAGGGATGGAGAGAGAGAGATCTCTGGCTCTCCGACTAGTTCTACTGTTCTCCTGATTAAATTTACTGATTGCACGCCTCGTTGTCAACTTCCCCTCAGCTAACAATGATCCATTCTACATAGAAACATAGAAACATAGAAATTAGGTGCAGGAGTAGAGGCCATTCGGCCCTTCGAGCCTGCACCGCCATTCAATATGATCATGGCTGATCATCCAACTCAGTATCCCATACCTGCCTTCTCTCCGTACCCCCTGATCCCCTTAGCCACAAGGGCCACATCTAACTACCTCTTAAATATAGCCAATGAACAGGCCTCAACTACCCTCTGTGGCAGAGAATTCCAGAGATTCACCACTCTCTGTGTGTGAAAAAGTTCTTCTCATCTCGGTTTTAAAGGATTTCCCCCTTATCCTTAAGCTGTGACCCCTTGTCCTGGACTTCCCCAACATCGGGAACAATCTTCCGGCATCTAGCCCGTCCAACCCCTTAAGAATTTTGTAAGTTTCTATAAGATCCCCTCTCAATCTCCGAAATTCTAGAGTATAAACCAAGTCTATCCAGTCTTTCTTCATAAGACAGTCCTGCCATCCCAGGAATCAGTCTGGTGAACCTTCTCTGCACTCCCTCTATGGCAATAATGTCCTTCCTCAGATTTGGAGACCAAAACTGTACGCAATACTCCAGGTGTGGTCTCACCAAGACCCTGTACAACTGCAGTAGAACCTCCCTGCTCCTATACTCAAATCCTTTTGCAATGAAAGCTAACATACCATTCGCTTTCTTCACACTGCCTGCTGCACCTGCATGCCTACCTTCAATGACTGGTGTACCATGACACCCAGGTCTCGCTGCATCTCCCCCTTTCCCAATCGGCCACCATTTAGATAATAGTCTGCTTTCCCGTTTTTGCCACCAAACATTTGTAACCAGTTTACATTTCCGTTACATTGTCTGCTTTGATCTATTATGTAGTTGGGTTCATAAAGCAGGAAACAGGCCCTTCGGCCCAACTTGCCCACACCGGCCAACATGCCCCGGCTACACTAGTCCCACCTGCCTGCGCTTGGTCCAGAATGTTACTAGAATGTTTACTAGAATGTTGCCTGGGTTTCAGCAACTAAGTTACAGAGAAAGGTTGAACAAGTTAGGGCTTTATTCTTTGGAGCGCAGAAGGTTAAGGGGGGACTTGATAGAGGTTTTAAAATGATGAGACGGATAGACATAGTTGACGTGGAAAATCGTTTCCCACTGAGAGTAGGGAAGATTCAAACAAGGGGACATGACTTGAGAATTAAGGGACTGAAGTTTAGGGGTAACATGAGGGGGAACTTCTTTACTCAGAGAGTGGTAGCGGTGAGGAATGAGCTTCCAGTGAAGGTGGTGGAGGCAGGTTCGTTTTTATCATTTAAAAATAAATTGGATAGTTATATGGATGGGAAGGGAATGGAGGGTTATGGTCTGAGCGCAGGTATATGGGACTAGGGGAGATTATGTGTTCGGCATGGACTAGAAGGGTCGAGATGGCCTGTTTCCGTGCTGTAATTGTTATATGGTTATATGGTATATGGTCCATATCCCTCCAAACCTGTCCTATCCATGTACCTGTCTAACTGTTTCTTAAACGTTGGGATAGTCCCAGCCTCAACTACCTCCTCTGGCAGCTCGTTCCATACACCCACCACACCTTGTGTGAAAAAGTTACCCCTCAGATTCCTATTCAATCTTTTCCCCTTTCACCTTGAACCCATGTCCTCTGGTCCTCGATTCCCCTACTCTGGGCAAGAGACTCTGTGCATCTACCCGATCTATTCCTCTCATGATTTTATACACCTCTATAAGATCACCCCTCATCCTCCTGCGCTCCAAGGAATAGAAACCCAGCCTGCTCAACCTCTCCCTGTAGCTCAGATGCCCGAGTCATAGAAACATAGAAACATAGAAACATAGAACATAGGCGCAGGAGGAGGCCATTCAGCCCTTCGAGCCTGCACCGCCATTCATTGTGATCATGGCTGATCGTCCCCAATCAATAACCCGTGCCTGCCTTCTCCCCATATCCCTTGACTCCACTAGCCCCTAGAGCTCTATCTAACTCTCTCTTAAATCCATCCAATGACTTGGCCTCCACTGCCCTCTGTGGCAGGGAATTCCATAAATTAACACAACTGTCTGGGTGAAAAAGTTTTTTCTCACCTCAGTCTTAAATGACCTCCCCTTTATTCTAAGACTGTGTGTGGCCCCTGGTTCTGGACTCGCCCAATATTGGGAACATTTTTCCTGCATCTAGCTTGTCCAGTCCATTTATATTTTATGGTACACAAAAGTGCTGGCGAAACTCAGCGGGTGCAGCAGCATTGAATCATCCTTCAATCCATGCAAGGATATTCGCTTCAATACCATGCCTTTCATTCAATACTTCAACGTCTTTGCATTCATTCCAGTCATCTACTCATTGAAATCCAGAAGCATTCATCTCATTCATTCATTCATTCAATGATTCCATCCATTCATCCCATACATTCAATCTTTACCATCCATTCAGATAGGAGATACATTCAATTCATTATAATTCAATGATTCATTCCCCAAACTCATCCACATCATTTCATTCAAACTCCAGTGAATCATCCATCACAAGCCTATTCATTCATTCATACTATTCAAATCCCCATTCAATCATTCTCCTTCATTCATCATTCATCATCATACATCATTTCCATTCAATCTTCCATTCATTCATCATTCATCCATTATCATCCATTCATCATTCATCAATTCATTCATGTCATTCATTCATTCACATAGTCATACCTCATTCACATCATCATCACTTCATTCATTCATTCAGGGTCATCATCATTCAATTCATCATACATTATCATTCTCATTCATTCATCTCATCATCAATCCCATATCACTCATCACTAATTCATTCATTCATTCATTCATTCATTCATTCAGTCATGCCATTCATCATCATTCATCATCCATCATTCATCATCATACATTCTCACATCACATTCATTCATTCATTCCATCATCATTCATCATCATTCATTCCATCATTCATGTCATTCATCAATTCATTCAATCATTCAATTCAACATTCATCATCATTCATCATTCATCACTCATCATTCATCATCATCACTCAATTCGCCAGGTCATCATTCATCATCATCAATTCACCATCATTCAGCATCATCGAGCCTCACTCATTCAATCATTCATCCATCATCTCAATCATGATCATCTTCATCATGCATCATTCATTCATTCATCATTCACATCATTCATAATCAGTCATTCGTATTCCTGCATTCTCACATTCATTCCAATCATTCATTCATTCATCAGTTTCAACTTCATCACCATCATCAATAGCTCTCCATTCAGACTCTCCATTCATTTCAAGGGCCATTCATTCATTCAACCATCATTCATCACTCATCATCAGCTTCATCATTAAGCCATCACTCATTCCATCATTCATAGACAATGAAATCTGTGTGCATTCATCCACTATTTCCATTCATCCACTCATTCCACATAGTCAGTCATTCAATCCCCTACCATCATCATTCCATCTCATCTGTCATGAAAAAGACATTCATTCTCATCTCGTCCATCCATTTTCAAATTCATCATTCAATCATTCAATCATTCCCCTTATCCTCATCCAGCTGTCATTCCCCCTTGTCTCTCTCACTTCACTGTATCCCCTCATCGGGAGCCTCATTCACCTTCCTCATTCATTATACCATCATTCAAGATTCACTCATCCCATCAAGATCATCCAATCCAATCTTCAATTCAATTCATGTTTTCATCATCATCATTCATCCATCCAACATGCATCATCTCATTCATCATTCCCTCATCTTTCTCATCATTCATTTGTCGTTCCTGCCATCAAGTCTTTCATCAATCAAGATCCCCTCTCAAGAATCTCCTATGGTTTATACTTCTAGAGTCCTGAGCTATAAACTCAAGTCTATCCAGTCCTTTCTTCAGTTTAAACAGTCCTGACTCCCTGAGGAATCAGTCCACTTGGTGAACCTGGTCTCTGCATCTCGGTTGGGACCAAAGGATATGGTAATAAGATGTGCCCCTCCTACTTCCCCAGACATCTGGAACAACTGGGATGATCTAGCCTGTCCAAACAACCCCTTTAAGAAAAATTGTTAACGTACAGCCCCTCCTAATCTCTCCAATTCTGCAGGTCTAAACCAAGTCTATAATCCAGTCTTTCTTTATAAACTGCAGTAGAATCCTCTCCCTATACTATACGATCAAATACTCTTGCCCTATGGAAAGCCACATACCATTCGCTTTCTTCACTACCTGCTGCACCTGAATCATGCCTACCTTCAATGACTGGTGGACCACGAAACCCAGGTCTCGCTGCACCTCCCCCTTTCCCAATCGGACACTATTTAGATAATAATGTGGTCTTACCAGAGCCCTGTACAACTGCAGAAGAACCTCTTTACTCCTATACTGAAATCCTCTTGTTATGTCCTGGCAACATCCTTGTAAATCTTCTCTGTACCCTTTCCAGCTTGACACCCTGCAGTTCTCCCCCCTCGACATCAACACCATCTATATCTCTCTCCTTTTCCTTTCCTCTAACCAGTCTGAAGAAGGGTCTCGACCCGAAACGTCACCCATTCCTTCTCTCCAGAGATGCTGCCCGTCCCGCTGAGTTACTCCAACATTTTTGTGTCTGACGAAAGCTGAAGAGAATGGCTTTGAGTATTGAGCCGATCGAGAACATGGACTGTGGTCTACAGTCGACCAAAACGTGATCTAGAACCAATGTTTTGTGTTCCAACTCAAATCTGGGCTCCCGGTCCTTGTTTCTTGAAACAATAGTTAAAAGTCTCTGCATTGTAAAAACTGATTCATCAATTAGTTTAAATTAATTAATTGCCACTTGGTTTAAAATAAGTATATACTGCACTCACAAGGCAAAGTCCAACAGCATTGACTAAGTAACGTTCCTGCGCTCAAACTGAACAAGCGTAGTATACCATATAACCATATAACAATTACAGCACGGAAACAGGCCATCTCGACCCTTCTAGTCCGTGCCGAACACATAATCTCCCCTAGTCCCATATACCTGCGCTCAGACCATAACCCTCCATTCCCTTCCCATCCAGATAACTATCCAATTTATTTTTAAATGATATAAACGAACCTGCCTCCACCACCTTCACTGGAAGCTCATTCCACACAGCCACCACTCTCTGAGTAAAGAATTTCCCCCTCATGTTACCTCTAAACTTATGTCCCTTAATTCTCAAGTCATGTCCTCTTGTTTGAATCTTCCCTATTCTCAGTGGGAAAAGCTTTTCCACGTCAACTCTGTCTATCCCTCTCATCATTTTAAAAACCTCTATCAAGTCCCCCCTTAACCTTCTGCGCTCCAAAGAATAAAGCCCTAAGTATATTATAACGTTAGCAAAACAGAGCAGTAATTCTCCGGAAAGCAGCAGAGGATGATCGAATCATTGATTAAGCCTGGGAAAGTGAAACATAGGACTAATGCCACGAGTCCATTTACGGAGCGGCGGTGGCGCTGAGTTAATGGCCTGTCCCACTTAGGTGACATTTGCGAGTTGCGCAGGTGGCGGGCGAAGATTTCGTGAATCCCGAAATCCTGGGGAGCCGCGTGTGGCCACACGTCACTGCCCACGTCACCACGCATCATGCGTGCGTAGTGCGTGTACTGCGCATATGATGTCGCGTAATGACACGCAAATGACGCCCCAGGTAAGACAGGTCCTGTAGAGTTGCTGCCTCGCATAGAAATTAGGTGCAGGAGTAGGCCATTCGGCCCTTCGAGCCTGCACCGCCATTCAATATGATCATGGCTGATCATCCAACTCAGTATCCCGTACCTGTCTTCTCTCCATACCCCCTGATCCCCTTAGCCACAAGGGCCACATCTAACTCCCTCTTAAATATAGCCAATGAACTGTGGCCTCAACTCCCTTCTGTGGCAGAGAGTTCCACAGATTCACCACTCTCTGGGTGAAAAAAAGTTCTTCTCATCTCGGTTTTAAAGGATTTCCCCCTTATCCTTAAACTGTGTGACCCCTTGTCCTGGACTTCCCTAACATCGGGAACAATCTTCCTGCATCTAGCCTGTCCAACCCCTTAAGAATTTTGTAAGCTTCTATAAGATCCCCTCTCAATCTCCTAAATTCTAGACAGTATAAACCAAGTCTATCCAGTCTTTCTTCATAAGACAGTCCTGACATCCCAGGAATCAGTCTGGTGAACCGTCTCTGCACTCCCTCTATGGCAATAATGTCCTTCCTCAGATTTGGAGACCAAAACTGTACGCAATACTCCAGGTGTGGTCTCACCAAGACCCTGTACAACTGCAGTAGAACCTGCTCCTATACTCAAATCCTTTTGCTATGAAACGTACAGAATAGTGAAAGGCCTGGATAGAGTGGATGTGGAGAGGATGTTTCCACTAGTGGGAGAGTCTAGTTCTAGAGGGCACAGGCTCAGAATTAAAGGACGTTCTTTCAGGAAGTAGATGAGGAGGAATTTCTTCAGTCAGAGGGTGGTGAATCTGTGGAATTCTTTGCCACAGACAGCTGTGGAGGCCACAAGTCAGTGGATATTTTTAAGGCAGAGATAGATAGATTCTTGATCAGTGCGGGTGTCAGGGGTTATGGGGAGAATGGAGTCTCCCCATAGTTGACGTGGAAAAGCTTTTCCCACTGAGAGTAGGGAAGATTCAAACAAGGGGACATGACTTGAGAATTAAGGGACTGAAGTTTAGGGGTAACATGAGGGGGGAACTTCTTTACTCAGAGAGTGGTAGCTGTGTGGAATGAGCTTCCAGTGAAGGTGGTGGAGGCAGGTTCGTTTTTATCATTTAAAAATAAATTGGATAGTTATATGGATGGGAAGGGAATGGAGGGTTATGGTCTGAGCGCAGGTATATGGGACTAGGGGAGATTATGTGTTCGGCACGGACTAGAAGGGTCGAGATGGCCTGTTTCCGTGCTGTAATTGTTATATGGTTATATGGTTATATGGTAATGGGGTTAGGAGGGAGAGATAGATCAGCCTTGATTGAATGGCGGAGCAGTCTAGATGGGCCGAATGGCTCTTATCATATTACCCTATGACCTTATGATCCCAAGAATCATTTCAAAACTTAGATGGTCTACAATAGAAATGCATTGGCCTCACTAGTCCCCACCCCAACCCCGACTATATCAGGGAACAAGGAACTTGCTCAGGAAGTTCGACATGTCCTCAACAACTCTCACCAACTTCCACGGAGGTGTCACAGAGAGCATTTTATCGCGATGTATCACGGCTTGGTTTGGGAACGGCTCCACCCAAGACCTCAAGAGAGTTGTGGACGCAGCCCAGACCATCGCACACACAAACCAACCTCCCTTCCATCGCCTCCATCTACACCTCACACTGCCTCGGCAAGGCCAGCAGCATCATCAAGGACCAGTCTCACCCCGGCCACTTCCCTCTTCCCCCCTCTCCCATCGGGCAAGAGGTACGGAAGTGTGAAAACAAACAAACGCACACCTCCACGCCTCACAGCGCCAGAGACCCGGGTTCTTAGGTGCTGTTTTTGTGGAGTTTGCATGGTCTCCTTGTGACCATAACCATATAACCCTATAACAATTACAGCACGGAAACAGGCCATCTCGACCCTTCTAGTCCGTGCCGAACACATAATCTCCCCTAGTCCCATATACCTGCGCTCAGACCATAACCCTCCATTCCCTTCCCATCCATATAACTATCCAATTTATTTTTAAATGATAAAAACGAACCTGCCTCCCACCACCTTCACTGGAAGCTCATTCCACACAGCTACCACTCTCTGAGTAAAAGAAGTTCCCCCTCATGTTACCCCTAAACTTCAGTCCCTTAGTTCTCATGTCATGTCCCCTTGTTTGAATCTTCCCTACTCTCAGTGGGAAAAGCTTTTCCACGTCAACTCTGTCTATCCCTCTCATCATTTTAAAAACCTCTATCAAGTCCCCCCTTAAACCTTCTGCGCTCCAAAGAATAAAGCCCTAACTTGTTCAACCTTTTCTCTGTAACTTAGTTGCTGAAACCCAGGCAACATTCTAGTAAATCTCCTCTGTACTCTCTCTATTTTGTTGACATCCTTCCTATAATTAGGCGACCAAAATTGTACACCATACTCCAGAAATTGGCCTCACCAATGCCTTGTACAATTTTAACATTACATCCCAACTTCTATACTCACAGAATTGGCTTGGTGTAAATGTAAATTGTCCCCTAGTGTGTGTGTAGGATAGTGTTAGTGTGCGGGGATCGCTGGTCGGCACGGACTCGGTGGGCCGAAGGGCCTGTTTACGCGTTGTATCTCTCAACTAAACTAAACTAAACTAAACTAAACTAAACTAAACTAAACTAAACTAAACACTAGGGACAATTTACATTTACACCCAAGCCAATTAACCTACAAACCCACACGTCTTTGGAGTATGGGAGGAAACCGGAGCTCCCGGAGAAAACCCACGCAGGTCACGGGGAGAACGTGCAAACTCCGCACAGACAGCACCCGTAGTCGGGATGGAACACGGGTCTCTGGCGCTGTGAGGCAGCAACTCTATATTCTATGCAGGCAACGATACTGCAAACTAGTTGAACCTGGTAAAATGAAAGATGCAAAGAGGTGTTTGTGTATTAAACAGCGCTGGAGATAGGGACAGTGTTTTTTTTCAATATTCGACTGAGTTAGTGTTTCATTCTGTGTTTATATGATAAACAGGACTGTGTTAAAACAGAGCTGAATACAGAGACAAGGTCCCTGTGTAAAAACTCTGTGTGAAGAAGGGTCTCGACCCAAAACGTCACCCATTCCTTCGCTCCAGAGTTGCTGCCTGTCCCGCTGAGTTACTCCAGCATTTTGTGTCTGTCCCTGGTGTAAACCAGCACCTGCAGTTCACCTGTCCCTGTAGCTCTGCCCAGGGACCCCGACAGTCCTTTCAGGTTAGGCAGAGGTTCACTTGCACCTCCTCCAACCTCATCTACTGTATCCGCTGTTCAAGATGTGGACTCTTATACATCGGCGAGACCATATATAACCATATAACCATATAACAATTACAGCACGGAAACAGGCCATCTCGGCCCTACAAGTCCGTGCCGAACAATTTTTTTTTCCCCCTTAGTCCCACCTGCCTGCACTCATACCATAACCCTCCATTCCCTTCTCATCCATATGCCTATCCAATTTATTTTTAAATTATACCAATGAACCTGCCACCACCACTTCCACTGGAAGCTCATTCCACACCGCTACCACTCTCTGCGTAAAGAAGTTCCCCCTCATATTACCCCTAAACTTCAAACAAGAGGACATGACTTCAGAATTAAGGGACAGAAGTTTAGGGGTAATATGAGGGGGAACTTCTTTACGCAGAGAGTGGTGGTTATATGGTTAAACTTCTGTCCCTTAATTCTGAAGTCATGTCCTCTTGTTTGAATCTTCCCTATTCTCAAAGGGAAAAGCTTGTCCACATCAACTCTGTCTATCCCTCTCATCATTTTAAAGACCTCTATCAGGTCCCCCCTTAACCTTCTGCGCTCCAGAGAATAAAGACCTAACTTATTCAACCTATCTCTGTAACTTAGTTGTTGAAACCCAGGCAACATTCTAGTAAATCTCCTCTGTACTCTCTCTATTTTGTTGACATCCTTCGTATAATTTGACGACCAAAATTGTACACCATACTCCAGATTTGGCCTCACCAATGCCTTGTACAATTTTAACATTACATCCCAGCTTCTATACTCAATGCTCTGATTTATAAAGGCTAGCAGACCAAACGTAGACTGGGCGATCGTTTTGCACGGAACACCTCCGCTCAGTCCGCCTAAACCTACCTGATCTCCCGGTTGCTGGACACTTCAACTCCCCCTCCCATTCCCACACTGACCTTTCTGTCCTGGGCCTCCTCCACTGTCAGAGTGAGGCCCAGCGCTAATTGCAGGAACAGCACTTCATATTTCACTTAGGCAGTATCATGGCATGTTAAACTTCACCAAAGTCCAACTTATTATGGCCGTTACGACCCAGGCAGGGTGGAACAGAATTCACGCAGTCGACAACAAAAACCCCTGTACCAGGACTAGAGGGTGTGAGCTACAGGGAGAGGTTGAGCAGGCTGGGTCTCTATTCCATGGAGCGCAGGAGGATGAGGGGTGATCTTATAGAGGTGTATAAAACCATGAGAGGAATAGAGAGAGTACAGAGGAGATTTACTAGAATGTTGCCTGGGTTTCAACAACTAAGTTACAGAGATAGGTTGAATAAGTTAGGTCTTTATTCCCTGGAGCGCAGAAGGATAAGGGGGGACCTGATAGAGGTCTTTAAAATGATGAGAGGGATAGACAGAGTTGATGTGGACAAAGCTTTTCCCTTTGAGAATAGGGAAGATTTCAAACAAGAGGACATGACTTCAGAATTAAGGGACAGAAGTTTAGGGGTAATATGAATGGAGGGGGACTTTCTTTACTCAGAGAGTGGTAGCGGTGTGGAATGAGCTTCCAGTGGAAGTGGTGGAGGCAGGTTCATTGGTATCATTTAAAAATAAATTGGATAGGCATATGGATGAGAAGGGAATGGAGAGTTATGGGATGAGTGCAGGCAGGTGGGACTAAGGGGAAAAAAAGTTGTTCGGCATGGACTTGTAGGGCCGAGATGGCCTGTTTCCGTGCTGTAATTGTTATATGGTTATATGGTTATATGGAATAGATCGGGTAGACACTAGCCCAGAGTAGGGGAATCGAGGACCAGAGGACACAGGTTCAAGGTGAAGGGGAAAAGATTTAATAGGAATCTGAGGGGTAACTTTTCCACACAAAGGGTGGTGGGTGTATGGAACGAGCTGCCGGAGGAGGTAGTTGAGGCTGGGACTATCCCGACCTTTAAGAAACAGTTAGACAGGTACGTGGATAGGACAGGTTTGGAGGGATATGGACCAAGCACAGGCAGGTGGGACTAGTGTAGCCGGGACATGATGGGTCGGTTTGGGCAAGTTGGGCTGAAGGGCCTGTTTCCACACTGTATCACTCTGTGACTCTAAAGACATTTATATACACACACACACACACACATTAAAACAATAATAGTGTAAAAAGATAAAACCAGTGCCCCCAAGTCTATGTGGTCCAGTGATTATGTGGTGGTTCTGGTGTTGAACAGCCTGATACATAGAAACATAGAAACATAGAAATTAGGTGCAGGAGTAGGCCATTCAGCCCTTCGAGCCTGCACCGCCATTCAATATGATCATGGCTGATCATCCAACTCAGTATCCCGTACCTGCCTTCTCTCCATACCCCCTGATCCCCTTAGCCACAAAGGTCACATCTAACTCCCTCTTAAATATAGCCAATGAACTGTGGCCTCAACTACCCTCTGTGGCAGAGAGTTCCAGAGATTCACCACTCTCTGTGTGAAAAAAGTTCTCTCATCTCGGTTTTAAAGGATTTCCCCCTTATCTGTAAGCTGTGACCCCTTGTCCTGGACTTCCCTAACATCGGGAACAATCTTCCTGCATCTAGCCTGTCCAACCCTTTAAGAATTTTGTAAGTTTTTATAAGATCCCCCTCTCAATCTCCTAAATTCTAGAGAGTATAAACCAAGTCTATCCAGTCTTTTCTTCATAAGACAGTCCTGACATCCCAGGAATCAGTCTGGTGAACCGTCTCTGCACTCCCTCTATGGCAATAATGTCCTTCCTCAGATTTGGAGACCAAAACTGTACGCAATACTCCAGGTGTGGTCTCACCAAGACCCTGTACAACTGCAGTAGAACCTCCCTGCTCCTATACTCTCAATCCTTTTGCAATGAAAGCCAACATACCATTCGCTTTCTTTACTGCCTGCTGCACCTGCATGCCCACCTTCAATGACTGGTGTACCACGACACCCAGGTCTCGCTGCATCTCCCCCTTTCCCAATCGGCCACCATTTAGATAATAAATGATGGCTGATGGCTGTGGGGAAGCAGCTATTCCTGAACCTGGATGTTACAGTTTTCAGGCTCCTGTACCTTCTTCCCGAAGGCAGGGGTGAGAGGAGTGTGTGTGTGTGTGTGTGTTTTATTTCAGTATACTTTTCTAATCGGGGGTGAGCTTGGGGTAGGGCAAGACCAGTCTGGAGAAGGGTCTCGACCCGAAACGTCACCCATTCCTTCTCTCCGGAGACGCTGCTGCCTGTCCCGCTGAGTAATGTCCCGTGTCCCACTTAGGAAACCGGAACGGAAACCCCTGGAGACTTTGCGCCCCACCCAAGGTTTCCGTGCGGTTCCCAGAGGTTTTTCGTCAGTCTCCACTACCTGCTCCCACTACCTGCAACCTCTTGCAACCACCTGCAATCTCCGGCAACCACCTGCAACCTCCGGCAACCTCCGGGAACCGCACGGAAACCTCGGGTGGAGCGCAAAGTCTCCAGAGGTTTCCGTTCAGGTTTCCCAAGTGGGACAGGGGGCATTATTACTCCAGCGTTTTGTTGGCTGGCTGGGGCAATGGTGGCTAAATGGTGGCTCGGCTGCTCATCTGCCAGACGTGAGGACTGAAGCACCCATGCAGTATTGGGGAGGGCAAAAACGGGAAAGCAGACTATTATCTAAATGGTGGCCGATTGGGAAAGGGGGAGATGCAGCGAGACCTGGGTGTCATGGTACACCAGTCATTGAAGGTAGGCATGCAGGTGCAGCAGGCAGTAAAGAAAGCGAATGGTATGTTAGCTTTCATTGCAAAAGGATTTGAGTATAGGAGCAGGGAGGGTCTACTGCAGTTGTACAGGGTCTTGGTGAGACCACACCTGGAGTATTGCGTACAGTTTTGGTCTCCAAATCGGAGGAAGGACATTATTGCCATAGAGGGAGTGCAGAGACGGTTCACCAGACTGATTCCTGGGATGTCAGGACTGTCTTATGAGGAAAGACTGGATAGACTTGGTTTATTACTCTCTAGAATTTAGGAGATTGAGAGGGGATCTTATAGAAACTTTGCAAAATTCTTAAGGGGTTGGACAGGCTAGATGCAGGAAGATTGTTCCCGATGTTGGGGAAGTCCAGGACAAGGGGTCCACAGCTTAAGGATAAGGGGGAAATCCTTTAAAACCGAGATGAGAAGAACTTTTTTTCACGCAGAGAGTGGCGAATCTCTGGAACTCTCTGCCGCAGAGGGTAGTTGAGGCCACACAGTTCATTGGCTATATTTAAGAGGGAGTTAGATGTGGCCCTTGTGGCTAAGGGGATTAGGGAGTATGGAGAGAAGGCAGGTACGGGATACTGAGTTGTATGATCAGCCATGATCATATTGAATGGTGGTGCAGGCTCGAAGGGCCGAATGGCCTACTCCTGCACCTAATTTCTATGTTTCTATGTTTCTATTGGTGACCCTCGGACTATCCTTGATCGGACTTTACCTTGCACTAAACGTTATTCCCTTATCATGTATCTGTACACTGTGGACAGCCATGATCATATTGAATGGCGAATGGTGCAGGCTCGAAGGGCCGAATGGCCTACTCCTGCACCTAATTTCTATGTTTCTATGTTTCTATGTCTTAACAGTAGTGCTGTTGCAATTCTCCAGAGAGGGTGGCGTTGCAAATGGGAGCATGCAAGTTGCAATTCAGTCACGTCCCGCTCCCCCCCCCCCCACCCCCCCGCATGCATGCAGGGTTGTCGAGGGCGGTGAGTAAACTTCAGAGCCGTGCTCGTTGGCGGGGGAGCGCAGTTGCTATGCAACAGTGCCAACCAACGTCTAAACTGGTTGCAATTCCCTCCTCCTCCTCCTCTCGTCAAATAACATCGCACCTTCCCATTGAATGATGCAAATTTAATGTTCCTTCACCAGCGAACAAACCGTGACGGCTATTTAACTCCAGTCCCTCTGCTGCTGACATCTGCTGCTTGGTTACATCAAAGAGCAGTGATCCCAAGCTCAAACTGATTCTACTCTCCAGCTTCCAGCCCCTCTCCCTCTCACACACACACACACACACACACACACACACACACACACACACACACACACACACACACACACACACACACACACACACACACACACACACACACACACACACACACACACACACACACACACACACACACACACACACACACACACACACACACACACACACACACTGATACACACACACTGATACACACACACACTGATACACACACAAACATACTGATATACACACACACTGATACACACACACACTCATACACACACACTGTTACACACACACACTCACACACTCACACACACTGATACACACAGTTACACACACACTGACACACACACACTCACACACACACACACTGATACACACACACACACTGATACACACACACACA